>NC_059195.1:20191930-20226930 GCF_020615455.1 Coregonus clupeaformis
CACAAACCTTTACAAACACTCACACACACACACACCAGCACACACACCCGCACACCCGCACACACACACTCACACACACACACACTCACACACACACTCCATTCCTGCCCAACATCTTGAGGGTATTAGGTACTCTTACTGCTGCTCCTGGCATTTCTCCAGCAGGCGTGTGTGTGTGTGTGTGTGTGTGTGTGTGTGTGTGTGTGTGTGTGTGTGTGTGTGTGTGTGTGTGTGTGTGTGTGTGTGTGTGTGTGTGTGTGTGTGTGTGTGTGTGTGTGTGCGTGCGTGCGTGCGTCTGTGTGTGTGTGTGTGTGTGTCTGTGTGTGTGTGTGTGTGTGTGTGTGTGCGCGTGCGTCGTGTGTGTGTGTGTGTGTGTGTGTGTGTGTGTGTGTGTGTGTGTGTGTGTGTGTGTGTGTGTGTGTGTGTGTGTGTGTGTGTGTGTGTGTGTGTGTGTGTACCCAAGTTAACACATCAGAACCAATCATTTTCAAGCATCGTCGTGTTGGGAATATCACAGAAACTGCGATTATGAAACTATATGAAACTTCAAAGCGATTGTATAATTTGTTTGTTCAGTTGCTAATCGTCTAAATTATTAAAACAGGATATTGCAGTTTCAAGTTGTAAGCATATTCATATTTAGCAAGAAGCCTAGCGGTTAGAGCGCTGGGCCAGTAATCCAAAAGGTCGCTGGTTTGAATCCCCGAGCCGACAAGGTGAAAAATATGTCGATGTGCCCTTGAGCAAGGCACTTAACCCTAATTTGCTCCAGGGGTGCTGTACTACTATGACTGACCCTGTAGAACAACACATTACACTGCACCTATCATACTACTATGGCTGACCCTGTAGAACAACACATTACACTGCACCTATCATACTACTATGGCTGACCCTGTAGAACAACACATTACACTGGACCTATCATACTACTATGGCTGACCCTGTAGAACAACACATTACACTGGACCTATCATACTACTATGGCTGACCCTGTAAAACAACACATTACACTGCACCTATCATACTACTATGGGCCTATGGCTGACCCTGTAGAACAACACATTACACTGCACCTATCATACTACTATGGCTGACCCTGTAGAACAACACATTACACTGGACCTATCATACTACTATGGCTGACCCTGTAAAACAACACATTACACTGCACCTATCATACTACTATGGGCCTATGGCTGACCCTGTAGAACAACACATTACACTGCACCTATCATACTACTATGGCTGACCCTGTAGAACAACACATTACACTGCACCTATCATACTACTATGGCTGACCCTGTAGAACAACACATTACACTGCACCTATCATACTACTATGGCTGACCCTGTAGAACAACACATTACACTGGACCTATCATACTACTATGGCTGACCCTGTAGAACAACACATTACACTGCACCTATCATACTACTATGGCTGACCCTGTAGAACAACACATTACACTGCACCTATCATACTACTATGGCTGACCCTGTAGAACAACACATTACACTGCACCTATCATACTACTATGGCTGACCCTGTAGAACAACACATTGCACTGCACCTATCATACTACTATGGCTGATCCTGTAAAACAACACATTACACTGCACCTATCATACTACTATGGCTGATCCTGTAAAACAACACATTACACTGCACCTATCATACTACTATGGCTGACCCTGTAGAACAACACATTACACTGCACCTATCATACTACTATGGCTGACCCTGTAGAACAACACATTACACTGCACCTATCATACTACTATGGCTGACCCTGTAGAACAACACATTACACTGGACCTATCATACTACTATGGCTGACCCTGTAGAACAACACATTACACTGGACCTATCATACTACTATGTCTGACCCTGTAGAACAACACATTTCACTGCACCTATCATACTACTATGGCTGACCCTGTAGAACAACACATTACACTGCACCTATCATACTACTATGGCTGACCCTGTAGAACAACACATTACACTGGACCTATCATACTACTATGGCTGACCCTGTAGAACAACACATTACACTGCACCTATCATACTACTATGGCTGACCCTGTAGAACAACACATTACACTGGACCTATCATACTACTATGGCTGACCCTGTAGAACAACACATTTCACTGCACCTATCCAGTGTATGTGACAATAAAACAACATCATCATATTCATATTTAGCTGAGGTGAATCTGATACAGTTATTGGCAACAACATCTCTTCCCCCTCAGGAGTCTGAAAACATTCGGCATTGGCCCCTCAGATCCTCAAAAGGTTATACAGCTGCACCATTGAGAGCACTTTGCCTGGCTGGCTGCATCACCGCTTGGTATGGTAACTGCTTGGCATACGAACCGTAAGGCGCTACAGAGGGTAGTGCGTATGGCCCAGTACATCACTGGGGCCGAGCTTCCTGCCATCCAGGACCTCTATACCAGGCGGTGTCAGAGGAAGATCCTAAAAATTGTCAAAAGACTCCAGCCACCCAAATCATAGACTGTTCTCTCTGCTACCGCACGGGAAGCGGTACCGATGGACCAAGTCTGGAACCAACAGGACCCTGAACAGCTTCCACCCCCAAGCCATAAGACTGCAAAACAGATAACCAATAGCTATCCGGACTATCTGCATTGAGTACTAACTATGAAATAGTTAGTTAAATAGTTAAAAATAGAAAACAGGATTTTAGAAAAGTTAGCTAATTTATTAAAATTAAAAACAGAAATACCTTATTTACATAAGTATTCAGAGCCTTTGCTATGAGACTCGAAATTGAGCTCAGGTGCATCCTGTTTCCATTGATCATCCTTGAGATGTTTCTAAAACTTGATTGGAGTTCACCTGTGATAAATTCAATTGATTGGACATGATTTGGAAAGGCACACACCTGTCTAGATAAAGTCCCACAGTTGACAGTGCATGTCAGAGCAAAAACCAAGCCATGAGGTCAAAGGAATTGTCCGTAGAGCTCCGAGACAGGATTGTGTCGAGGCACAGGTCTGGGGAAGGGTACCAACACATTTCTGCAGTATTGAAGGTCCCCAAGAACACAGTGGCCTCCATCATTCTTAAATGGAATAAATGTTGAACCACCAAGACTCTTCCTAGAGCTGGCCACCCGGCCAAACTGAGTAATGGAGGAGAAGGGCCTTGGTCAGGGAGGTGACCAAGAACCCGATGGTCACTCTGACAGAACGCCAGAGTTCCTCTATGGAGATGGGAGAAGCTTCCAGAAGGACAACCATCTGTGCAGCACTCCACCAATTAGGCCTTTATGGTAGAGAGCCCAGACGGAAGCCACTCCTCAGTAAAAGGCACATGATTCTCTGCTCTGATGAAACCAAGATTGAACTCTTTGGCCTGAATGGCAAGCGTCATGTCTGGAGGAAATCTGGCACCATCGCTACAGTGAAGGATGGTGGTGGCAGCATCATGCTGTAGGGATGTTTCTCAGCAGCAGGGACTGGGAGACTAGTCAGGATTGAGGGAAAGATGAACGGAGCAAAGTACAGAGAGATCCTTGATGAAAACCTGCTCCAGAGTGCTCAGGACCTCAGACTGGGGCGAAGGTTCACCTTCCAACAGGACAACGACCCTAAGCACACAGCCAGGACAACGCAGGAGTGGCTTCGGGACAAGTCTCTGAATGTCCTTGAGTAGCCCAGCCAGAGCCCAGAGTTGAACCAGATCGAACAACTCTGGAGAGACCTGAAAATAGCTGTGCAGCGACGCTCCCCATCCAACCTGACAGAGCTTGAGAGGATATGCAGAGAAGAATGGGAGAAACTCCCCAAATACAGGTGTTGCCAAGCTTGTCGCGTCATACCCAAGAAGACTTGAGGCTGTAATCGCTGCCAAAGGTGCTTCAACAAAGTACTGAGTAAAGGGTCTGAATACTTATGTAAATGTGATATTTCAGTTTTGCAAAGACTTCTACAAAACAGTTTTTTATTTGTCATTATGGGGTATTGTGTGTAGATTGATGAGGGGGGGGAAACAATTTAATCCATTTTAGAATAAGGCTGTAACGTAACAAAATGTGGAAAAAGTGAAGGGGTCTGAATACTTTCCGAATGCACTGTATATGAGGAACTGTTCCGCTCAACACAGAATAACCGCATGTGCGCACTCCCTCGGAAATCGTATTTTATTCATCTATGTTTAATTGTATTCCTCTTACTATAAAATAATATAAAATAATGCCATGGGAATAATAAGCAGATCTTGTCTGCTAAATGAACTAGTGTAGCCCACAGCCGTATGGCAGAGCCAGATCAGGGCCTTACATAAGGACGATTGTTCTTCTGAAATAGACTACATTTTCTTCAAATCATAATGTTTCTTTTGACCTGCCTAAAATAAATAATGGATTTATTGTGATGGTGTAGGCTATATTACATGGATTTATTAGACTTTTTAAAATGTAGATGTTCCTAAAGGTCCGCATCAGTGGCTTGTAGGCTATGTGTGGAAGCCAGGAGATGGTAAACGTGTAATGTTAAATAACGGTCAATTAACGGTGAGACCGGCCGATATTTGCATGACAATCACTGCCACAGCCCTAGTTGTGCAAGACATTTTATAGATAAAACAATAAGTAGCATATTGTTTTTAAACGTGTGCATGGTTTCCTTCTCTGACAATACAACAGCTGATTCAAAGGGGGTGTGGCAGATATCAAAACTCTTCCTGGTATGATACACTTGTGCTTCCTCGCCAAAAGGAGGCTATGGAGGAGGGGAGGACTGTCTTCTATTTACCTACTACTGAATGGACACACTGCTCCAACACTCCACCACTTATCTGTTTCCCGGGTCACGGAGGAGAGAGAAGACGGAGGACAGACATTTACCCAAACGAGAAAACCCCAGTGTGTTCTCTCCTCCTCCTCTCTCCTCCTCTGCCCTTTCCTATGTCCTATCCTCCCTTCCTCTCCCTCTCTTCTCTCGTCCCCTCCTATGTTCTATCCTCCCTTCCTCTCCCTCTCTTCTCTCGTCCCCTCCTATGTCCTATCCTCCCTTCCTCTCCCTCTCTTCTCTCGTCCCCTCCTATGTCCTATCCTCCCTTCCTCTCCCTCTCTTCTCTCGTCCCCTCCTATGTTCTATCCTCCCTTCCTCTCCCTCTCTTCTCTTGTCCCCTCCTAGGTCCTATCCTCTCCCTCTCTTCTCTCGTCCCCTCCTATGTTCTATCCTCCCTTCCTCTCCCTCTCTTCTCTTGTCCCCTCCTATGTCCTATCCTCCCTTCCTCTCCCTCTCTTCTCTCGTCCCCTCCTATGTCCTATCCTCCCTTCCTCTCCCTCTCTTCTCTTGTCCCCTCCTATGTCCTATCCTCCCTTCCTCTCCCTCTCTTCTCTCGTCCCCTCCTATGTCCTATCCTCCCTTCCTCTCCCTCTCTTCTCTCGTCCCCTCCTATGTCCTATCCTCCCTTCCTCTCCCTCTCTTCTCTTGTCCCCTCCTATGTCCTATCCTCTCCCTCTCTTCTCTCGTCCCCTCCTATGTCCTATCCTCCCTTCCTCTCCCTCTCTTCTCTCGTACCCTCCTATGTCCTATCCTCTCCCTCTCTTCTCTCGTCCCCTCCTATGTCCTATCCTCCCTTCCTCTCCCTCTCTTCTCTCGTCCCCTCCTATGTCCTATCCTCCCTTCCTCTCCCTCTCTTCTCTCGTACCCTCCTATGTCCTATCCTCTCCCTCTCTTCTCTTGTCCCCTCCTATGTCCTATCCTCCCTTCCTCTCCCTCTCTTCTCTCGTCCCCTCCTATGTCCTATCCTCCCTTCCTCTCCCTCTCTTCTCTCGTCCCCTCCTATGTCCTATCCTCCCTTCCTCTCCCTCTCTTCTCTCGTCCCCTCCTATGTCCTATCCTCCCTTCCTCTCCCTCTCTTCTCTCGTCCCCTCCTATGTCCTATCCTCCCTTCCTCTCCCTCTCTTCTCTCGTCCCCTCCTATGTCCTATCCTCTCCCTCTCTTCTCTCGTCCCCTCCTATGTCCTATCCTCTCCCTCTCTTCTCTCGTCCCCTCCTAGGTCCTATCCTCTCCCTCTCTTCTCTCGTCCCCTCCTATGTCCTATCCTCCCTTCCTCTCCCTCTCTTCTCTCATCCCCTCCTAGGTCATATCCTCCCTTCCTATCCCTCTCTTCTCTCGTCCCCTCCTAGGTCCTATCCTCTCCCTCTCTTCTCTTGTCCCCTCCTATGTCCTATCCTCCCTTCCTCTCCCTCTCTTCTCTCGTCCCCTCCTAGGTCCTATCCTCTCCCTCTTCTCTCGTACCCTCCTATGTCCTATCGTCTCCTCTCTGCCCGTTCCTGTCCTGTGTGATAGTAGAGTGGAGCTTCAGGAGAGTGAGACAGGGGGACTGAGTCAGACAAAATGGCCTTCTACTACGCAGTAATTTCCTTAGGGAGCAGGACTGACAGGTGGTCCTGAGGAGAACAGCACGCAGCAGGAATACTGTACAGGACACTTTAAAACCACACAATGAAGTGACACCAAGGAATAGAGGATATTAACCCTTATCCTTTACCTTTAACTCTCTGTCTACTGTTTAGTTAGGTGATAATGGCCTGAGAAGCCGCTGGTTGGAAGATACAGTATATTGGCACATCGAGGGCCGGCAAACTGTGCCAATATATTATCCTCCAAACACCGGCTTCCAGGGCATTGTCTTATACACTGAGTTAGCAAGATATTCAAATAATGATTGACATATTTTCATTAAAAACTTTCTTTTATTCATACTATTTCATCCTTCCCGAGTGGCGCAGCGGTCTAAGGCACTGCATCTCCGTCACTACAAACCCTGGTTAGATTCCAGGCTGTATCACAATCCGGCCGTGATTGGGAGTCCCCTAGGGCGGCACAGAATTGGCCCAGCGTCGTCCGGGTTTGGCCGGGGTAGGCCGTCATTGTAAAATACGAATTTGTTCTTAACTGACTTGTCTAGTTAAATAAAGGTTAAATAAATAAAATAAAAAATACAGTCCTGACACAAAATCTAGGGTTGCTAACCATGCCAGCTGGTCATTCCTTCTATCTACAAACCACTGAGGATGGAACATTACAACATGGTTTCTACACTACAAACCACTGGCCTCAGATCTATCAAAAGTACTGCACAGGGTGCCATTTGAGATGCAGTCCAGGTCCAAGCTAGTTGCTGCCAAACAGCCTGTCCTGTCAGTGTCCATAGCCCACTAAGCATATCATTGAAAGAGACCAGGCCTTTCTACCCCTTTAATTAAATGTTTAACTTAGACATTTGCATATTGATGAGAATGCCAAGGGGTCTTCAGGATGGAGAGGAGTTTGGTTGGGGTGGTCGTGGGGAGGCGGGGTCTCCGTGGGGAGGCGGGGTCTCCGTGCACAGCTAAAGTAATTCCCCTGCTAGCGGAGTGCGGCTAATCGGAAGCGCTAGCTAGCTGTCTGGCAGAGTTGTGATGGGGACAGGAAGGAGTGTGTGTGTGTGTGTTATGTGTGTGTGTGTGTGTGTGTGTGTGTGTGTGTGTGTGTGTATGCGTGTGTGCAATGGGGACAGACAGGAAGGAAGAGAGGGGACCTGGGGCTTCGGTTCCCCTTTTGAAGATTCGCCTGCTCTGCCTGATAATCTGCAAAGAACCAAATCAGCCCAGTTTACAACAGGATAGAGTTGATATATAAGGTGACCAGTGAGAAATCAGCCATAGAGATAAGGACGCCACTGCTCCTGATAAGGTCATCTCGGAGACAGGCTACTGATATGTCACAGACCTTTTCTAACTATTCTTAACTTCTATGGCTGCCTTAACTTAGAGCCCACCACACCCTACTGTAGAATGTTCCTGTCTCTAAGAGATACGGGGATATATCTACACCTTCAGGTAAACATGTGTACCAGAGGGGATGAATGGTTTCTGGGTCTAACAGAGATGTGACTACTGCTTTCTGCTGCTCTCTCCTCTGTTATCTCTCCTCTGTTATCTCTCCTCTGTTCTCTCTCCTCTGTTCTCTCTCCTCTGTTCTCTCTCCTCTGTTCTCTCTCCTCTGTTCTCTCTCCTCTGTTCTCTCTCTTCTGTTCTCTCTCCTCTGTTCTCTCTCCTCTGTTCTCTCTCCTCTGTTCTCTCTCTTCTGTTCTCTCTCCTCTGTTCTCTCTCCTCTGTTCTCTCTCTTCTGTTCTCTCTCTTCTGTTCTCTCTCTTCTGTTCTCTCTCCTCTGTTCTCTCTCTTCTGTTCTCTCTCTTCTGTTATCTCTCCTCTGTTCTCTCTCTTCTGTTCTCTCTCCTCTGTTCTCTCTCCTCTGTTATCTCTCCTCTGTTCTCTGTTCTCTCTCCTCTGTTCTCTCTCTTCTGTTCTCTCTCTTCTGTTCTCTCTCTTCTGTTCTCTCTCCTCTGTTATCTCTCTTCTGTTCTCTCTCCTCTGTTCTCTCTCCTCTGTTCTCTCTCTTCTCCAGGATCTGACATCTGACTGGGTTTACCGCCCACCTCAGAGTGTGGGAACTGGCAACACAGATCCTAAAAAGTCCTCACCTGCATCCCAAATGGCACCCTATTCCCTACAGTGCACTACATGGGCCCTGGTCAAAAGTAGAGCACTATATAGGGGATAGGGCGCAATTTGTGACACATACCTCCTGTCTCTCCAACTTCTCCACCTGTCTCACACCTCTCCCACATCTCCCACAGCACCAGAGGGATAGATAGACAGGTAGGTAGTCACCAGAGGGATAGATAGACAGGTAGGTAGTCACCAGAGGGACAGATAGACAGGTAGGTAGTCACCAGAGGGACAGATAGACAGGTAGTTAGTCACCAGAGGGACAGATAGACAGGTAGTTAGTCACCAGAGGGACAGATAGACAGGTAGGTAGTCACCAGAGGGACAGATAGACAGGTAGGTAGTCACCAGAGGGACAGATAGACAGGTAGGTAGTCACCAGAGGGACAGATAGACAGGTAGGTAGTCACCAGAGGGATAGATAGACAGGTAGGTAGTCACCAGAGGGACAGATAGACAGGTAGGTAGTCACCAGAGGGACAGATAGACAGGTAGGTAGTCACCAGAGGGACAGATAGACAGGTAGTTAGTCACCAGAGGGACAGATAGACAGGTAGTTAGTCACCAGAGGGACATATAGACAGGTAGGTAGTCACCAGAGGGACAGATAGACAGGTAGGTAGTCACCAGAGGGACAGATAGACAGGTAGGTAGTCACCAGAGGGACAGATAGACAGGTAGGTAGTCACCAGAGGGACAGATAGACAGGTAGGTAGTCACCAGAGGGACAGATAGACAGGTAGGTAGTCACCAGAGGGATAGATAGACAGGTAGGTAGTCACCAGAGGGACAGATAGACAGGTAGGTAGTCACCAGAGGGACAGATAGACAGGTAGGTAGTCACCAGAGGGATAGATAGACAGGTAGGTAGTCACCAGAGGGACAGATAGACAGGTAGGTAGTCAGAACACACATCTTTCTCTCTTTCTTTAATTATTTATTTCACTATCACCCTTGATCTCTCACAATCTCTCTCTCTCTCTCTCCCTTCATCTCACTGTGTGTGGGAGAGGAGAGGATGAAGTCATCTGTGCGACCATATATATTTGATTCAACATGTGTTTCTAAAATTCAAGACACACTTGCAGAATGCATTAAGCCTCTTAGGAGAAAGCGAGAGAAGGGGGAAAAGGAGTGCTTCAGAGTTGGCCGTGCACTTACTGCACCAGAACTATGTTTAATGCACGTAGTCTTTGATAACTTCAATCTATCATCTCATAAATAGCTCCCGGATGCTCATAGTCTCTCTGAGTTATCATTTCCTATAACACTGGTTTCATCAAAACAAATAAAACAGGAACTAGCTATAAACACATGCACCATAACTCTAACCCGATAAGTAAATAACATTTATATAACCGGTCAAATTAAATCAATAAATACCAAAGATGATACAGTTCCCTGAACCAACCGAGGGTATTCATACAGTTCCCTGAACCAACGGAGGGTATTCATATAGTTCCCTGCACCAACAGATGGTATTCATACAGTTCCCTGAACCAACAGAGGGTATTCATATAGTTCCCTGAACCAACGGAGGGTATTCATATAGTTCCGTGAACGAACAGAGGGTATTCATATAGTTCCGTGAACCAACAGAGGGTATTCATACAGTTTCCTGAACCAACAGAGGGTATTCATATAGTTCCCTGAACCAACAGAGGGTATTCATATAGTTCCCTGAACCAACGGAGGGTATTCATACAGTTCCGTGAACCAACGGAGGGTATTCATACAGTTCCCTGAACCAACAGAGGGTATTCATATAGTTCCCTGAACCAACAGAGGGTATTCATATAGTTCCCTGAACCAACAGAGGGTATTCATATAGTTCCCTGAACCAACGGATGGTATTCATACAGTTCTGTGAACCAACAGAGGGTATTCATACAGTTCCCTGAACCAACAGAGGGTATTCATATAGTTCCCTGAACCAACAGAGGGTATTCATACAGTTCCGTGAACCAACGGATGGTATTCATATAGTTCCCTGAACCAACAGATGGTATTCATATAGTTCCCTGAACCAACAGAGGGTATTCATATAGTTCCCTGAACCAACAGAGGGTATTCATACAGTTCCGTGAACCAACGGATGGTATTCATATAGTTCCCTGAACCAACAGAGGGTATTCATATAGTTCCCTGAACCAACGGAGGGTATTCATACAGTTCCGTGAACCAACGGAGGGTATTCATACAGTTCCCTGAACCAACAGAGGGTATTCATATAGTTCCCTGAACCAACAGAGGGTATTCATATAGTTCCCTGAACCAACAGAGGGTATTCATATAGTTCCCTGAACCAACAGAGGGTATTCATACAGTTCTGTGAACCAACAGAGGGTATTCATACAGTTCCCTGAACCAACAGAGGGTATTCATACAGTTCCCTGAACCAACAGAGGGTATTCATATAGTTCCGTGAACCAACGGATGGTATTCATACAGTTCTGTGAACCAACGGAGGGTATTCATACAGTTCCCTGAACCAACAGAGGGTATTCATACAGTTCTGTGAACCAACGGAGGGTATTCATATAGTTCCCTGAACCAACGGAGGGTATTCATACAGTTCCCTGAACCAATGGAGGGTATTCATACAGTTCTGTGAACCAACGGAGGGTATTCATATAGTTCCCTGAACCAACAGAGGGGATTCAATCATGTTTAAAAGGTTGTGTTTTGAAGGGACTGACCGCTGGCTAAAACAAAGTCATGTTTGTAACTAGCTATTATTAAATACAGAATCTATAATAACATTACAATATATCACCATGGATTAGCTCTGATGAAAATGATAATCTCTCTCCGACTAAAGCATTTTCCGTCGTGGGGGTCGGGCAGGGGGCTCCAATGCTACCATGAAGGCAAGAGGTGTCTGTTGTGGGGGTCGGGCAGGGGGCTCCAATGCTACCATGAAGACAAGAGGTGTCTGTTGTGGGGGGTCGGGCAGGGGGCTCCAATGCTACCATGAAGACAAGAGGTGTCTGTTGTGGGGGTCGGGCAGGGGGCTCCAATGCTACCATGAAGACAAGAGGTGTCTGTTGTGGGGGTCGGGCAGGGGGCTCCAATGCTACCATGAAGACAAGAGGTGTCTGTTGTGGGGGTCGGGCAGGGGGCTCCAATGCTACCATGAAGACAAGAGATGTCTGTTGTGGGGGTCGGGCAGGGGGCTCCAATGCTACCATGAAGACAAGAGGTGTCTGTTGTGGGGGGGTCGGGCAGGGGGCTCCAATGCTACCATGAAGACAAGAGGTGTCTGTTGTGGGGGTCGGGCAGGGGGCTCCAATGCTACCATGAAGACAAGAGGTGTCTGTTGTGGGGGTCGGGCAGGGGGCTCCAATGCTACCATGGTTATTCATCAGTGTATAACATTTGGGTAATACTGTTGTTATAGTCACATTCCCTCTCGCTGCCTCTCACTATATCACGTTCTCTCACACACACACACACACACACACACACACACACACACACACACACACACACACACACACACACACACACACACACACACACACACACACACATTTTGTTCTTCTATCCTCCTACTTTCTCTAACCCCTAACCCTAAACTAACCTTTACCCTAACCCTAAACCTAACCTTTACCCTATCCCTAACTGTAACCCTAACCCTAAACCTAACCCCTAAGCCTAACCCCTAAGTTTACTATCTACTTCACTTGCTTTGGCAATGTTAACACACGTTTCCCATGCCAATAAAGCCCTTAAATTGAATTGAAATTTCATTGAATTGAGACAGAGAGACAGAGAGAGAGAGAGAGAGAGAGAGAGAGAGAAGCCCTTAAATTGAATTGAAATTGAATTGAATTGAGACAGAGAGAGAGAGAGAGAGAGAGAGAGAGAGAGAGAGAGAGAGAGAGAGAGAGAGAGAGAGAGAGAGAGAGAGAGAGAGAGAGAGAGAGAGAGAGAGAGAGAGAGAGAGAGAGAGACAGAGAGAGAGAGAGAGAGAGAGACAGAGAGAGAGAGAGAGAGAGAGAGAGAGAGAGAGAGAGAGAGAGAGAGAGAGAGAGAGAGAGACAGAGAGACAGAGAGACAGAGAGAGAGAGAGACTTCTGAGTGTAATGTTTACTGTTCATATTTATTGTTTATTTCACTTTTGTTTACTATCTACTTCCCTTGCTTTGGCAATGTTAACACACGTTTCCCATGCCAATAAAGCCCTTAAATTGAAATTGAAATTGAATTGAGAGAGAGAGACAGAGAGACAGAGAGACAGAGAGAGAGAGAGAGAGAGAGAGAGAGAGAGAGAGAGAGAGAGAGAGAGAGAGAGAGAGAGAGAGAGAGAGAGAGAGAGAGAGAGAGACAGAGAGAGAGAGAGAGAGAGAGACAGAGAGAGAGAGAGAGAGAGAGAGAGAGAGAGAGAGAGAGAGAGGGAGGGAGGAGAGAGAGAGAGAGAGACAGAGAGAGAGAGAGAGAGAGAGAGAGAGAGAGACAGAGAGAGACAGAGAGAGAGAGAGAGAGAGAGGGAGAGAGAGAGATAGATAGAGAGAGAGAGAGAGAGAGAGAGAGAGAGAGAGAGAGAGAGAGAGAGAGAGAGAGAGAGAGAGAGAGGGAGGGAGGGGAGAGAGAGAGAGACAGAGAGAGAGAGAGAGAGAGAGAGAGAGAGAGAGAGACAGAGAGAGAGACAGAGAGAGAGACAGAGAGAGAGAGAGAGAGAGAGAGAGAGAGAGCTCTTGGTGCTATAGTGATCAGACTGACCTCAGAACTGATGAATTCAGAAGATGATTATGATGCTCTTAGTGCCTCCAGACGAAAGATTACTGACAGGGACTGGCAAAAAAAAAAACATAGTCGCTACCTCCCTCTTTAAAAGGAAAATAATCGCTATCTTTTCAAACAGATCCAAACCTCTCTATCTGTCACCCTGTCTGACACCATCTCTCTCACTATCTCTATCTCTCTCTATCTTTCTCTCTCTCTCTCTCTCTCTCTCTCTCGTTCCCTTAGACAGATCCAAACATCTATATCCATCCACCAGTCTGTCCCTGACTACTAAACTCTCTCTCTGAAGCCAATGAGGACTGTGTGTGTAGCAGCGTGGCTCAGAATGGGAAGTGATGGAGATCCCCTTTATCTCACTCCAGAGCCTGGCGTTGTTGTTGTTGTTGTTGTTGTTGTTGACAGAGCAGCTTGTTAATAGCTCGCCGACGAGGCCAGGAGAGGCAACACATGCCCAGTAATCTGTCGCTCAGAGAGTTGGCTCCCAGCGATACAACACATTCTAATAGAGCTCACTGAGTCCATGTGATACAACACATTCTAATAGAGCTCACTGAGTCCATGTGATACAACACATTCTAACAGAGCTCACTGAGTCCGTGTAAATGTGTTCATCAGATTCTGATCAAGACATTTAGCGCATGTTCGCAAAGGTTTTCTTAGCCATGAACACAACTATTGTTGAAGCACAGGCCATTTCTTTCAGAGGCAAAGAGAGACATGTAATGGTGTGAAGGGACAGAGGGACAGGGGAGGTAAGGACGGGTGAGGTAAGGACGGGTGAGGTAAGGACGGGTGAGGTAAGGACGGGTGAGGTAAGGACGGGTGAGGTAAGGACGGGTGAGGATCCCAACATATTGAATGATGCATGTTACTGCTTAGTGTGCCCTAGGAAAGGACTGGTGAGGGGAGGGACTAATCTAGCTCAGTAGGAGGTATGGGTTAGGCAGTAGGTGGTAGGTATTATGTTAGTAGCGTCTAATCAGGTAAGGCTGATGGGTCGATCAGGCTAGGGTCAATCAGGTTAGGGTTGATAGGTGAGAGGTTAAAGGTCAAGGTCAGAGGTGATGTATCCTTACCTGGGATACTCTGCCTCCTGATGGCCAGCGCTCCATCCGGTGGCCTGGAGGGGTTGGAGTGCTTTGTGTATGGCCCCTCATCTGGAGGAGAACAAGGACGGGAAAGCAACTGTCAGCTACTGAGTTGAGATAGATACTGTAGCACTCCCAAACACACAGCCAACAACCCTCTCACCACCAGGACCAAGGAGACTGCTGCCAATCACAACCACACAGCCAACAACCCTCTCACCACCAGGACCAAGGAGACTGCTGCCAATCCCAACCACACAGCCAACAATCCTCTCACCACCAGGACCAAGGAGACTGCTACCAATCACAACCACACAGCCAACAACCCTCTCACCACCAGGACCGAGGAGACTGCTGCCAATCACAACCACACAGACAACAACCCTCTCACCACCAGGACCGAGGAGACTGCTGCCAATCCCAAACACACAGCCAACAACCCTCTCACCACCAGGACCGAGGAGACTGCTGCCAATCACAATTACACAGCCAACAACCCTCTCACCAGGACCAAAGAGGCTGCTACCAATCACAACCACACAGCCAACAACCCTCTCACCACCAGGACCGAGGAGACTGCTGCCAATCACAATTACACAGCCAACAACCCTCTCACCAGGACCGAGGAGACTGCTGCCAATCACAACCACTGATTGGACTCAAACAAGACATCTAGAGGAGTACAACAAGGAAGGGAAACCAAGCATCAGCTATGGAGACTCACAAACACAGTGTCCCTTCAGACACACATCCAACACCACATCAGTCCTGGGACAGCACTCATTACATTTACATTTTAGTCATTTAGCAGACGCTCTTATCCAGAGCCACTTACAGTTAGTGAATGCATACATTATTTTCATTATTTTTTCATACTGGCCCCCCGTGGGAATCGAACCCACAACCCTGGCGTTGCAAACACCATCTACCAACTGAGCTACATCCCTGCCGGCCATTCCCTCCCCTACCCTGGACCAATTGGGCGCCGCCCCATGGGTCTCGCGGTCGCGACCGGCTACGATAGAGCCTGGATTCGAACCATGATCTCTAGTGGCACAGCTAGCACTGCGGTGCAGTGCCTTAGACCACTGCCCAACTCGGGAGAGGAGAATGAATGAAGAGTGCACCGCTCCGGCCTTGAGCTCCACTACCGTCACAGTTCTCATAATGTTCTGAGATAACACCACATACTGAGACTAAATTAGTGTTCTTTTAAAAGAAAATGACTGAAATGAGTATAATAATAATAATAATATGCGGTCGTCTACCGCAATAGCCCATCCGTGGCAAGGACCGACGAGTTGTGCGTTCCGAGATGCCGTTCTGCACACCACTGTTGTACTGCGCCGTTATGTGTTTGTGGCCCGCCTGTTAGCTTGCACCATTCTTGCCATTCTCCTTCGACCTCTCATCAACAAGCTGTTTTCACCCACAGGACTGTCGCTGACTGGATGTTTTTTGTTTGTCGCACCATTCTCGGTAAACCCTAGACACTGTCGTTTGTAAAAAGCCCAGGAGGCCGGCCATTTCTGAGATACTGGAACCGGTGTGTCTGACACCGAGGATCATACCACGCTCAAAGTCGCTTAGGTTTCTCGTTTTGCCCATTCTAACGTTCAATCGTACAGTAACTGAATGCCTCGATGCCTGCTTTCTATAGCAAGCCACGGCCACTTGACTCACTGTCTGAAGGAGAGATCAATTTTCATGAATGGGTTGGTGTACCTAATAAACTGGCCGGTGAGTGTATATATATACACTACCGGTCAAAAGTTTTAGAACACTTACTCATTCAAGGGTTTTTCTTTAGTTTTACTATTTTCTACATTGTAGAATAATAGTGAAGACATCAAAACTATGAAATAACACATATGGAATCATGTAGTAACCAAAAAAGTGTTAAACAAATCAAACTATATTTTATATTTGAGATTCTTAAAATTGCCAGCCTTTGCCTTGATGACAGTTTTGCACACTCTTGAAATGTATATATATACACTTGAAATGTATATATATATATATATATATATATATATATATATATATATATATATATATATATATATACACTACCATTCAAAAGTTTGGGGTCACTTAGAAATGTACTTGTTTTCTTCATTAAAATAACATCAAATTGATCAGAAATACAGTGTAGACATTGTTAATGTTGTAAATGGCTATTGTAGCTGGAAACTGCTGATTTTTTATGGAATATCTACATAGGCGTACAGAGGCCTATTATCAGCAACCATCAGTCCTGTGTTCCAATGGCACGTTGTGTTTGCTAATCCAAGTTTATTATTTTAAAAGGCTAATTGATCATTAGAAAACCCTTTTGCAATTATGTTAGCACAGCTGAAAACTGTTGTGCTGATTAAAGCAGCAATAAAACGGACCTTCTTGAGACTAGTTGAGTATCTGGCGCATCAGCAATTGTGGGTTCGATTACAGGATCAAAATGGCCCAGTGTCGTCTGGGTTTGGCCGGTGTAGGCCATCATTGTAAATAAGATTTTTTTCTTAACTGACTTGCCTGGTTAAATAAAGGTAAAATAAAAAAATAAATAGAATCCTTAAAGAGATGGGTGGGGCTAAGGCTTAAGAGGGTGTGAACGATGCTGAATGGGTGTAGACAAGGAAGAGCTCTCTAGTAGGTGTACCAAAATATTCAAGGGCCATTTTCTCAAAAGTGGGGTTACAAGTTGATCAACTTTCAAAGCAGAATTACTTTCCCATTGTTCCTCAACTGTAGTGTATGATATACAATTTTCTAGATCTGAGTCTCTACTTTTATCCAATGTAAAAAACACAATTTCAAATTTTGCTACATAAGACCGAATCGAGGCGGTATATATACAGTGCATTCTGAGAGTTTTCAGACCCCTTCACTTTTTCTACATTTTGTTATGTTACGGCCTTAATCTAAAATTGATTAAATACATGTTTTTCCTCATCAATCTACACACAATACCCCAAAAGACATAGCGAAAACATTTTTTTTGTGTGTGCAATTTTTATAAAAAATTAAAAACTATGACTCTCCAAATTGAGCTTAGGTGCATCCTGTTTCCATTGATCATCCTTGAGATGTTTCTTCAACTTGATTGGAGTCCACCTGGGGTAAATTCAATTGATTGGACATGATTTGGAAAGGCACACACCTGTCTATATAAGGTCCCACAGTTAACAGGGTATTTCAGAGCAAAAACCAAGCCATGAGGTTGAAGGAATTGTCCATTGAGCTCCGAGACAGGATTGTGTCTAGGCACAGATCTTGGGAAGTGTACCAAAAAATCTCTGCAGCATTGAAGGTCCCCAAGAACACAGTGGCCTCTATCATTCTTAAATGGAAGAAGTTTGGAACCACCAAGACTCTTCCTAGAGCTGGCCGCCCGGCCAAACTGAGCAATCGGGGGAGAAGGGCCTTGGTCAGGGAGGTGACCAAGAACCCGATGGTCACTCTGACAGAGCTCCAGAGTTCCAATGTGGAGATGGGAGAACCTTCCAGAAGGACAACTATCTGTGCAGCACTCCACCAATCAGGCACGGCACTTATAAACAGACGGAAGCCACTCCTCAGTAAAAGGCACATGACAGCCCACTTGGAGTTTGCCAAAAGGCACCTAAAGGACTCTCAGACCATGAGAAACAAGATTCTCTGGTCTGATGAAACCAAGATTGAACTCTTTGGCCTGAATGCCAAGCGTCACAGTTGAGTTTTGCAGAATACTTATGTAAATAAGGTATTTCCGTTTTATTTTATTTTATACATTTGCAAAAATTTCTAAAAACCTGTTTTTGCTTTGTCATTATGGAGTATTGTGTGTAGATTGATTAGGACATTTTTTATTTAACAATTTTAGAATAAGGCTGTAACGTAACAAAATGTGGAAAAAGGGAAGGAGTCTGAATACTTTCTGAATGCACTGTATGCTGTGTATGTTTTATTGTCACATGCACCAGATAGGTGCAGTGAAATGTGTTGTTTTACAGGGTCAGCCATAGTAGTACGGCCCCCCTGGAGCAAATTAGGGTTAAGTGCCTTGCTCAAGGGCACACCGACAGACTTTTCACTTTGTCTGCTCGGTATTGGAGTGGCGCTCCCTTGGACGACCCAACCTGTCAACGTTGGCATAACAACATTGACGTGTTAACATTGGTGTGAAAGACAACACTCAATCAAACCACACGCATTCCTTCATCTCAGTGTGTTGGCCAGTACACAGAGGCACCCTGCCTCTCCTAGTACAGAGACAACAGACATTATCTGCTCCACGGCTGTGCTCACAAACACATTATGATCATCAGACAGCAACATGAACAGAACCAGTAGTCTCTGACAGGACCAGTAAGACAACAACACCAGTAGTCTCTGACAGGACCAGGAAGACAACAACACCAGTAGTCTCTGACAGGACCAGGAAGACAACAACACCAGTAGTCTCTGACAGGACCATGAAGACAACAACACCAGTAGTCTCTGACAGGACCAGGAAGACAACAACACCAGTAGTCTCTGACAGGACCATGAAGACAACAACACCAATAGTCTCTGACAGGACCAGGAAGAGGAGACCCTTTGTCCTCCCCACAAAGACCTCCTGTTTTAGGGCTCCAGATGAGTGCTTCTCTCAGCATCCTCCATTACTCCAGAACATTAGGCTTTGTGGAATGCATGGCGGGGGGGGGTTGGGGATTACGGGGATGTCATGTGAAGACAGAGGGAGGTCCATAAGCCACTGCTTATGGACCCCAGCGATACCCAGTCAGTCACACTAATACATAGCCTACAAACACATACGCTCACCCACACCCACACACCCACAAACACACACACACCCACACCCACACAAGTAAACTAATGCAAACACATTACCACATGCATAAAGATCATACGCCATACACACGCCATGTCAATATGAATCCACACATGTTCTATCTCTCCTCTCCTCTCTCTCTGCATTCATGAAGAGCTTTAAGTGCACGCCAGAAGCATGAAGTGTTAAATGAGGAAAAGATTATCATCCATAGGACACTAGGCATTCTGCTCATTTTGCTGAGTGAGATTCACAGTGGCACCTGCTGCTAACTGGATCAGCATGTACTCTCCTCTCTCTCTCTCTCTCTCTCTCTCTCTCTCTCTCTCTCTCTCTCTCTCTCTCTCTCTCTCTCTCTCTCTCTCTCTCTCTCTCTCCCCGTCTCTCTCTCTCTCCCCGTCTCTCTCTCTCTCCCCGTCTCTCTCTCTCCCCCGTCTCTCTCTCCCCGTCTCTCTCTCCCTACCCCCTCTCTCTCCCCCTCTCTCTCTCTCTCCCCGTCTCTCTCTCTCCCCCGTCTCTCTCTCTCCCCCATCTCTCTCTCCCCCGTCTCTCTCTCCCTACCCCCTCTCTCTCTCCCTCGTCTCTCTCTGCTCTCTCTCTCTCTCTCTCTCTCTCTCTCTCTCTCTCTCGTCTCTCTCTCTCCCCCGTCTCTCTCTCCCTACCCCCCTCTCTCTCTCCCTCGTCTCTCTCTGCTCTCTCTCTCTCTCTCTCTCTCTCTCTCTCTCTCTCTCTCCCCCCGTCTCTCTCTCTCCCCCGTCTCTCTCTCCCTACCCCCTCTCTCTCTCCCCCCCGTCTCTCTCTCCCTACCCCCTCTCTCTCTCCCTCGTCTCTCTCTGCTCTCTCTCTCTCTCTCTCTGCTCTCTCTCTCTCTGCTCTCTCTCTCTCTCTCTCTCTCTCTCCCCGTCTCTCTCTCCCTCCCCCCCTCTCTCTCCCCCCCGTCTCTCTCTCCCTACCCCCTCACTCTCTCCCTCGTCTCTCTCTCTCTCCCCCCTCGTCTCTCTGACCTCCTCTCCACTTATCAGATCTAAAAGACCCAGCTACCGCTCTATAAATAGGCCTCTCCTATGGACCTCTCCTCTCCTAGAGCTGTGTATTTCTATTCAACTACTCTGTGAGGATGATTGTGTGGGTGTGTGTGTGTGTGTATGCGTTATGGATGGGAATTGCCAGGGACGTCACGATATGATATTATCATGATACTTAAGTGCCGATACGATATGGGCTTTTTTTTGCAGTCACTGTGTGTCCCAGTGTGTGTTCTGTGTTCAACCCCCCTCTGTCCTTTTTGTTATAAGGTCTGTCTGTGTGTCTGTGGAGCGAGTGGCTCAACTCTGGCTTGCAATTACAAGCTGTAGATTTTATGACACTTTTAAGTTAAAAACAGGATGTGCGTAGGGCTGTGGCGGTCATGACATTTTGTCAGCCGGTTATTGTCATGCAAAAAAAAAAAAAAACTGCCGGTCGGTTAATTAACATAAATATGTCTAGCATCTCCTGGTCTCCGCCCACACAAGCCGCTGATGCCTTTGGAGCATCTATTGGAGCAGGTCTGCACAACGCATCACCGGGGGGGGGGGGGGAACTACCCGCCCTCCAGGACACCTACAGCACCCGATGACACAGGAAGGACCGAAAAGATCATCAAGGACAACTACCACCTGAGCCACTGCCTGTTCACCCCGCTATCATCCAGAAGGTACAGGTGCATCAAAGCTGGGACCGAGAGACTGAAAAACAGCTTCTATCTCAAGGCCATCAGACTGTTAAATGTATGCACTCACTAACTGGATAAGAGCGTCTGCTAAATGACTAAAATGTAAATGTAAATCTACATTTTAAAAAGTCCAATAAATCCATTTAATATACACCATCACAATAAATCCATTATTTATTTTAGGCAGGTCTAAAGAAACATTATGATATGAAGAACATTTATTTCAGAAGAACAGAATGTGAGTTGGCCTACTGTATGTTATCTGGCTATGCTCCATGCCATAGGCTGTTGGCTTGTTCATTAAGCAGACAAGATATGCTTATAAGTCCCGTGCCATTATTTTTATATGATATGATTTTATAGTAAGAAGAATATAATTGGACTTATAAAGAGCTTGCACTCTGTTTCTTGTCTCAGGCTGCACACGCTGGTCTCTCATCAAGTGATCATATTGTCACCCGTCAGACTATTCTCAATTGCATCTGGTCTTTACTAATATGCGAAATTGGTTTAGATTTAGAATGGCCCATTATCAAATGGGCAGCAACAGGGGCAGGGGGAAAAACACTTGTCATCTGTACGCACTGGAATAGATCATGGAGGATGCTTTCCAGCTGGTTTTTCAACCATGCCAGGTAGGCTATTTTTATTTTTTATTTTTTATGTTTAATATTAGAAATAAATCTAGTAGCAGCTGGGATCCTCCTCTTTTTTAGTGGCAACCATCAAAACTCTGCTTTCACACGGGACTGCATATAGAAATGTCTGGGCTTCTAAGAACACCTTTTTTTTCTCCACTCCATACGTCAACCACCGTTTAAGGAGCATGCAGCCTCTCGCTCCGTGACTGTCGATAGGTGATATTCCGCCCAAACTCTGTGTGCCACGGGCTCTCCAACCCTGTTCCTGCAGCTACCCAGAGCTTAATTTGGGAAACCAAGTGAAATCTGTTCGGGAACATCGATCGTAATATGTCTTCACAAGTAAACATATTTCATTGAACTGTTGACAGACCCTCTTACTGCACGCTGGAGAAAGTAATGAACGAGAAAGGGGAGGAGCTGGAAAAGGGGAGGAGCTGGAAACGCACGGTGGTGAGATATTCAGTAGCTAACGGTAATGTGCCAACCTACTAATTATGAAAATATAAAACAAATCCCTATTACCTGGCTATTCAAAATCAAATTCAAATTCCCTATAATTGTAGGCTGACTCTGTAAGCCGCCCTGCACAATCAATGAACCAACAGCATCGCCTATACCTTCTCTCCCAGACTCGTGGATATACAGTTTGGAGTGTAGCATAAGGTAACCAGTCCATCCAGTATGCATATTAATACAGTCCACTCTCAAAGGTGATTATTAGAAATTGTTTAATTTTGGAGTATAGGCTAGACTAATTATGTACCAAAGACATCTTAAATCAGTATTTATTAAAATAGTTTTTCTGCCTTGTGTAATATGCAGTAGACTATGTATTGTATAACGGCACAATTATTATTTTAATTCAGGGGTTTTTTGGGGGCTCATATTAAGGCCTATGAGTCTGAATAAGCTCTAATATGCATATGGGTGTTATGAATTAATCATCGCCTTAGAAAGCGCTGTCCATTTCCTTGTGTTTAGGCTTTGAAACAACATCCACAACGACCATGTTTTCCACTCAGTTTCAACCTGTTGCTGAACTTCTTTCTTCAACTTGATCGATCACAGTGAGGTGAGTTTTAAAAGCACGATACTGTTTTGATGATAAGTGTTGTATTTGCATTTATGTCAGAGTGGTTGGAGGGACAATAGAGCCCTGAGTACCAGGCCATTAGGACCTGATGGTTGTTAGTGAGTACCAAAGCATGCCCAGAGTGCATAAGAGGAGATTACATTTACATTTTAGTCATTTACATTTTAGTCATTTAGCAGACGCTCTTATCCAGAGCGACTTACAGTTAGTGAGTGCATACATTATTATCTTTTCATACTGGCCCCCCGTGGGAATCGAACCCACAACCCTGGCGTTGCAAACGCCATGCTCTACCAACTGAGCTACATCCCTGCCGGCCATTCCCTCCCCTACCCTGAACGACGCTGGGCCAATTGTGCGCATGGGTCTCCCGGTCACGGCCAGCTACGACAGAGCCTGGATTCGAACCAGGATCTCTAGTGGCACAGCTAGCACTGCGATGCAGTGCCTTAGACCACTGCGCCACTCGGGAGGGGAGGAGCGACTTACAGTTAGTGAATACATTACAGTTAGTGAATACATTACAGTTAGTGAATACATACTCTTATCCAGAGCGACTTACAGTTAGTGAATACATATTTTTTTTATTTTTCATACTGGCCCCCTGTGGGAATCGAACCCACAACCCTGGCGTTGCAAACACCATGCTCTATCAACTGAGCTACATCCCTGCCGGCCATTCCCTCCCCTACCCTGGACGACGCTGGGCCAATTGTGCGCCGCCCATGAGTCTCCCGGTCGCGGCCGGCTGCGACAGAGCCTGCCTCAACTGTCACGTGGAATTTGACTGCGGTCATGACTCATGACTGCCGGTGTGGCGGTAATACAGTTACCACAACAGCTCTAGACGTGTGGCCGTTGGTACGTGGTAAAATCAACAGCCCTAGACGTGTGGCCGTTGGTACGTAGTAAAATCAACAGCTCTAGACCTGTGGCCGTTGGTACGTGGTAAAATCAACAGCCCTAGACGTGTGGCCGTTGGTACGTGGTAAAATCAACAGATCTAGACGTGTGGCCGTTGGTACGTAGTAAAATCAACAGATCTAGACGTGTGGCCGTTGGTACGTGGTAAAATCAACAGCTCTAGACGTGTGGCCGTTGGTACGTAGTAAAATCAACAGCTCTAGACCTGTGGCCGTTGGTACGTGGTAAAATCAACAGCCCTAGACGTGTGGCCGTTGGTACGTGGTAAAATCAACAGCTCTAGACGTGTGGCCGTTGGTACGTAGTAAAATCAACAGATCTAGACGTGTGGCCGTTGGTACGTGGTAAAATCAACAGCCCTAGACGTGTGGCCGTTGGTACGTAGTAAAATCAACAGCTCTAGACGTGTGGCCGTTGGTACGTAGTAAAATCAACAGCCCTAGACGTGTGGCCGTTGGTACGTGGTAAAATCAACAGCCCTAGACCCGTGGCCGTTGGTACGTAGTAAAATCAACAGCTCTAGACGTGTGGCCGTTGGTACATGGTAAAATCAACAGCTCTAGACGTGTGGCCGTTGGTACGTGGTAAAATCAACAGCCCTAGACGTGTGGCCGTTGGTACGTAGTAAAATCAACAGCTCTAGACGTGTGGCCGTTGGTACGTGGTAAAATCAACAGCCCTAGACCCGTGGCCGTTGGTACGTAGTAAAATCAACAGCTCTAGACGTGTGGCCGTTGGTACGTGGTAAAATCAACAGCTCTAGACGTGTGGCCGTTGGTACGTGGTAAAATCAACAGCTCTAGACGTGTGGCCGTTGGTACGTAGTGAAATCAACAGCTCTAGACGTGTGGCCGTTGGTACGTGGTAAAATCAACAGCTCTAGACGTGTGGCCGTTGGTACGTGGTAAAATCAACAGCTCTAGACGTGTGGCCGTTGGTACGTAGTGAAATCAACAGCCCTAGACGTGTGGCCGTTGGTGTGTAGTAAAATCAACAGCTCTAGACGTGTGGCCGTTGGTACGTAGTGAAATCAACAGCTCTAGACGTGTGGCCGTTGGTACGTGGTAAAATCAACAGCCCTAGACGTGTGGCCGTTGGTACGTAGTGAAATCAACAGCTCTAGACGTGTGGCCGTTGGTACGTAGTAAAATCAACAGCTCTAGACGTGTGGCCGTTGGTACGTAGTGAAATCAACAGCCCTAGACGTGTGGCCGTTGGTGTGTAGTAAAATCAACAGCTCTAGACGTGTGGCCGTTGGTACGTGGTAAAATCAACAGCTCTAGACGTGTGGCTGTTGGTACGTAGTAAAATCAACAGCTCTAGACGTGTGGCCGTTGGTACGTGGTAAAATCAACAGATCTAGACGTGTGGCCGTTGGTACGTAGTGAAATCAACAGCTCTAGACATGTGGCCGTTGGTACGTAGTGAAATCAACAGCTCTAGACGTGTGGCCGTTGGTACGTAGTGAAATCAACAGCCCTAGACGTGTGGCCGTTGGTGTGTAGTAAAATCAACAGCTCTAGACGTGTGGCCGTTGGTACGTGGTAAAATCAACAGCTCTAGACGTGTGGCCGTTGGTACGTGGTAAAATCAACAGATCTAGACGTGTGGCCGTTGGTACGTAGTGAAATCAACAGCTCTAGACGTGTGGCCGTTGGTACGTAGTAAAATCAACAGCTCTAGACGTGTGGCCGTTGGTACGTAGTAAAATCAACAGCTCTAGACGTGTGGCCGTTGGTACGTGGTAAAATCAACAGCTTTTAATTGTGAGCGAGAGTTGCACCTGTCTTCTCGGATGTTCATGTGAATTTTGGCTGCACTTCCACTAACATTGGCGCTCCTCCTCCCCTGGCACTGGCCATTACTAGCAGATAGCCTTAGACTAACCCATAGCCTGTCTGTGTCATGATCTGGTCAGCAGGGGCCAAGCTGGCAAGGACTAACCATACAACAATATAATATGCCATTTAGCAGACGCTTTTATCCAAAGGCTGGGATGGGATCAGCATGGACTTGGTGAAGAGACAAGCACCACTCAGCCCTGTTTAGCCCCACACAGTGTCAGTCAGTATGAATAAGAGGTCTCAGTGTGTAGTATAGAGAGAGAGAGAGAGAGAGAGAGAGAGAGAGAGAGAGAGAGAGAGAGAGAGAGAGAGAGAGAGAGAGAGAGAGAGAGAGAGAGAGAGAGAGAGAGAGAGAGAGAGAGAGAGAGAGAGAGAGAGAGAGAGAGAGAGAGAGAGAGAGAGAGAGAGAGAGAGAGAGAGAGAGAGAGAGAGAGAGACAGAGAGAGACAGAGAGAGACAGAGAGAGACAGAGAGAGACAGAGAGACAGGTTTTAATACCTCATCTATGTACAGGCCTCTGGTTCTGTCAGGTTTTAATACCTCATCTATGTACAGGCCTCTGGTTCTGTCAGGTTTTAATACCTCATCTATGTACAGGCCTCTGGTTCTGTCAGGTTTTAATACCTCATCTATGTACAGGCCTCTGGCTCTGTCAGGTTGTAATACCTCATCTATGTACAGGCCTCTGGCTCTGTCAGGTTTTAATACCTCATCTATGTACAGGCCTCTGGTTCTGTCAGGTTTTACATCCCATTTTGTTAGCCTGATCCCAGATCGGTTTGTGCTGTCTTGTCACATGTGTGACAATGACCATCGGAGTTGGCAGGACAGCACACACAGATCTGGGATCAGGCTAACAATTCCGTTAGGGTGTTTCAGCCATGGACTGTATCTGTTAGGTTGAGACTGAGAGGATCATGTATTTACCTGATTGACAGTGAACTGTTGAAGATTAATAAGTGGTGTGGTGCTGGGGAAAATATTGATTCAATAACTGCGGTTTGGATTGGCTGAGGGTTTTTTGGTGGCGAGCCAATCAATCTTCTCTGTTCAACATCGCTTTTATGAGAAGTTTAATCATCAAAAATAAAATAAATGTACATTTTGGGGGGTTTTAAATGTCGATATCCAGTTAAAGCTGTTGCAACAGCTGTACCGTAGTGTGAAAGATCAATGTCTGTCAACTCCATCATTTTGGCACATTTTTCATCCAATAAAAAATGGCCTACAGATGGCGAATCCACATAAACTACCGATGGTCAACAGTTGTGGAGCCGGGCTTTATAATTATAAGCCGTTACAATTTTGCATTATAATATGTTCATCCTAAAAATAAAGCCAAGATATGTATTGTATTACTCTGAGGGTGACATTTTCCTCACCGTGTCAAGATATTTATTGTATTTTACATAGAATGTGTTTTCATCTTTCCCTTCGTGCTTGTCTCACATGGAATTAATGTGTGATAACAACAAAGGTGTCAGAGGAAAAACATAATGTGTTGCTCACAGCCTCACACCTGAGTCCCAACACCCCAACACCTCTCTGGAAGTATTATTGTACATTATCCACTTGACACGGTTCTGGGAGCTAGCTCCTCTGAGAAAACCAGCGCTACAAGGGGGAGAGAACAAAAGAGGCAGGCCTGTGAATGGAAGACGAGACGTCATCCCCAAGTACTAATTACCTCACAGTGGCTGGTTCTCCTCTCTGTCGTACCCAGGGGTCTCTGAAAGGAACAGCACAGTCCCAAATGGCACCCTATTCCCAAGTAGTGCACTACTTTTGACCAGAGCCCCATAGGTAGTGCACTATGTAGGGAATAGTGTGCCGTTTGGGACGCCTCAGCCCTGAGGTTCTGTCACACTGAGAGAGACAACTCAGAGAAGGCCTCAGAGGAAACACAAGAACACAGAGTCCATGGTGCTCCTAAAATACCAGCCATAATGCACAGACAAACAGACTGACAGGCTGACAGACAGACAGACAGACACACATACCCCCCGCAAACACAATTTACACACACTCATTCATGCACAGACTCGCAGCTGTAAAATACACAGCCGTCTCTTAACATTGACACGCAGCATTATGACAGGTCCTCCAGAGTCCTGGTGCTCTGATCAACATACCCGGGATAAACCATTAATGGAAATTCAACATGAGTCATTCACCTCACACACATCATCAGATCTTCAACATCTCTGGCCCCAGAGACTCCCTCCCTCGGCTTCTCTGCATTTTAGAGCGTTGTAGCTGACAAATGGATGTGTAGTGATGGGGAGTAGAGCCTCCATTTGTCAGAGGAGAGGGAACAGGAGGGAAGGAGAGGAGGAGGAATGAGGGAAGGAGGACATTTTGGCGGAGAGTGCTTAACGACCTGACACCCTGAGAGATATTCACACAGCCTCTCCCTGCTCTAGCATTACAACACAGGCACAGATCCCAGAGGAAAAGTACTTCCTACAGACTAGACAAGACGAGTCCCAGAAGACAGCAAGGCACGCCGTCCCACCCCTTCATCGTTAAAGTTCCAACGACACGTCGTTTAACGATCCTAAAACTATTTGGCTTGTGACTCGGCTTCCAATTGCATCTGCTGCTCCAGGCGAGATTCCTCTAGTTTGAAGTATCTGACTGAATCCACCTGCCGTCTACTAACTACTGTCAACTGGAGGCCAATAACTCTATTCAACAGTGATTATAAAACAACAGAAAAGCTATCACTGTCTGACATGAAGAAGGCAAAGTGACGACACAATAATGATTGAGAGGCCCTGAAGGCCACGTCTACAGTCTCTGCGTTGTCTCTGTACTCACCCACATCAGTATGGAAAGCCTGACCGCCTCCACAAAGGAACGCCATGGCAGAGTCAGACCGAAGTCTAGCAGGTCAGAGAAGCCTGTCCCTAGAGTCCGGCTGGTCGATACCAGAGGTCGGAATGACACAAACACCTGCTGTGCCAGGGCAGCTCTACCCCCACGGCTTCTGGACAGTGGCTTCGTCCCGCACCATAGCAGCGTAACTAAACCCTCAGCCCCGACTGAGTGCACCACGACAAACACACACAGAGATAACGGGAGAACATCCCGTCCAGTCAACCACATCTAGGTCTCCAACGTAATGCCTCTCGACAAGAGTAGAGAGAGGGATGTAGCTGGTGCCCCCGTTATGTTGCCTCCTCCTCCTCCTAACCCTCCCTCCTCCTCCTCCTCCCCCTCCTCCTCCCTCCTCCTCCTCCTCCTCCTCCTCCTCCTAACCCTCCCTCCTCCTCCTCCCCCTCCTCCTCCTCCTCCCCCTCCTCCTCCTCCTAACCCTCCCTCCTCCTCTTCCTCCTCCCCCTCCTCCTCCCTCCTCCTCCTCCTCCCCCTCCTCCCCCCTCCTCCTCCTCCTCCTCCTCCTCCTCTCCCTCCTCCTCCTCCTCCTCCCCCTCCTCCTCCTCCTCCTCCCCCTCCTCCTCCCTCCTCCTCCTCCTCCTCCTCCTCCAGAACACTACTAGGTACTTAGCACAGCACTTATACACACCAGACAAAGAGGACTGGAAAAGAAAATGGAGCGCACAAATTCCAGAGGCGTTCTGCAGGACGGAGCAGATAAGAGAGGAATACAACTATGTATAAAGAAGAAAAGAGGCACTTTGAATCTCTCTGTCTTCAGGCCCTCTCCTGGGACTCTCTGTCTTCAGGCCCTCTCCTGGGACTCTCCGTCTTCAGGCCCTCTCCTGGGACTCTCTGTCTTCAGGCCCTCTCCTGGGACTCTCTGTCTTCAGGCCCTCTCCTGGGACTCTCTGTCTTCAGGCCCTCTCCTGGGACTCTCTGTCTTCAGGCCCTCTCCTGGGACTCTCTGTCTTCAGGCCCTCTCCTGGGACTCTCTGTCTTCAGGCCCTCTCCTGGGACTCTCTGTCTTCAGGCCCTCTCCTGGGACTCTCTGTCTTCAGGCCCTCTCCTGGGACTCTCTGTCTTCAGGCCCTCTCCTGGGACTCTCTGTCTTCAGGCCCTCTCCTGGGACTCTCTGTCTTCAGGCCCTCTCCTGGGACTCTCCGTCTTCAGACCCTCTCCTGGGACTCTCTGTCTTCAGGCCCTCTCCTGGGACTCTCTGTCTTCAGGCCCTCTCCTGGGACTCTTGGTGGCTGACTCTCCGTCTTCAGGCCCTCTCCTGGGACTCTTGGTGGCTGACTCTCTGTCTTCAGGCCCTCTCCTGGGACTCTTGGTGGCTGACTCTCTGTCTTCAGGCCCTCTCCTGGGACTCTTGGTGGCTGACTCTCTGTCTTCAGGCCCTCTCCTGGGACTCTTGGTGGCTGACTCTCTGTCTTCAGGCCCTCTCCTGGGACTCTTGGTGGCTGACTCTCCGTCTTCAGGCCCTCTCCTGGGACTCTTGGTGGCTGACTCTCCGTCTTCAGGCCCTCTCCTGGGACTCTTGGTGGCTGACTCTCTGTCTTCAGGCCCTCTCCTGGGACTCTTGGTGGCTGACTCTCCGTCTTCAGGCCCTCTCCTGGGACTCTTGGTGGCTGACTCTCCGTCTTCAGGCCCTCTCCTGGGACTCTTGGTGGCTGACTCTCCGTCTTCAGGCCCTCTCCTGGGACTCTTGGTGGCTGACTCGCCGTCTTCAGGCCCTCTCCTGGGACTCTTGGTGGCTGACTCTCCGTCTTCAGGCCCTCTCCTGGGACTCTTGGTGGCTGACTCTCTGTCTTCAGGCCCTCTCCTGGGACTCTTGGTGGCTGACTCTCTGTCTTCAGGCCCTCTCCTGGGACTCTTGGTGGCTGACTCTCTGTCTTCAGGCCCTCTCCTGGGACTCTTGGTGGCTGACTCTCCGTCTTCAGGCCCTCTCCTGGGACTCTTGGTGGCTGACTCTCCGTCTTCAGGCCCTCTCCTGGGACTCTTGGTGGCTGACTCTCCGTCTTCAGACCCTCTCCTGGGACTCTCTGTCTTCAGGCCCTCTCCTGGGACTCTCTGTCTTCAGGCCCTCTCCTGGGACTCTCTGTCTTCAGGCCCTCTCCTGGGACTCTCTGTCTTCAGGCCCTCTCCTGGGACTCTCTGTCTTCAGGCCCTCTCCTGGGACTCTCTGTCTTCAGGCCCTCTCCTGGGACTCTCTGTCTTCAGGCCCTCTCCTGGGACTCTCTGTCTTCAGGCCCTCTCCTGGGACTCTCTGTCTTCAGGCCCTCTCCTGGGACTCTTGGTGGCTGACTCTCCGTCTTCAGGCCCTCTCCTGGGACTCTTGGTGGCTGACTCTCTGTCTTCAGGCCCTCTCCTGGGACTCTTGGTGGCTGACTAAGGTGAGGCCGTAGCAGGACACATGAGTGTGAGACAGTACTGGACTGGAGTCGGCTAGCTAGCTAGTCAGTCAGACACAAAGATGGTCTGGATACCACTGTGGTTCCCTAGACTCCACACGTTAGCATAGAGAGGGAGAGGAGGAGAAGCCTGTGTGTTACTAAGGTGCTGTTAGCATAGAGAGGGAGAGGAGGAGAAGCCTGTGTGTTACTAAGGTGCTGTTAGCATAGAGAGGGAGAGGAGGAGAAGCCTGTGTGTTACTAAGGTGCTGTTAGCATAGAGAGGGAGAGGAGGAGAAGCCTGTGTGTTACTAAGGTGCTGTTAGCATAGAGAGGGAGAGGAGGAGAAGCCTGTGTGTTACTAAGGTGCTGTTAGCATAGAGAGGGAGAGGAGGAGAAGCCTGTGTGTTACTAAGGTGCTGTTAGCATAGAGAGGGGAGAGGAGGAGAAGCCTGTGTGTTACTAAGGTGCTGTTAGCATAGAGAGGGAGAGGAGGAGAAGCCTGTGTGTTACTAAGGTGCTGTTAGCATAGAGAGGGAGAGGAGGAGAAGCCTGTGTGTTACTAAGGTGCTGTTAGCATAGAGAGGGAGAGGAGGAGAAGCCTGTGTGTTACTAAGGTGCTGTTAGCATAGAGAGGGAGAGGAGGAGAAGCCTGTGTGTTACTAAGGTGCTGTTAGCATAGAGAGGGAGAGGAGGAGAAGCCTGTGTGTTACTAAGGTGCTGTTAGCATAGAGAGGGAGAGGAGGAGAAGCCTGTGTGTTACTAAGGTGCTGTTAGCATAGAGAGGGAGAGGAGGAGAAGCCTGTGTGTTACTAAGGTGCTGTTAGCATAGAGAGGGAGAGGAGGAGAAGCCTGTGTGTTACTAAGGTGCTGTTAGCATAGAGAGGGAGAGGAGGAGAAGCATGTGTGTTACTAAGGTGCTGTTAGCATAGAGAGGGAGAGGAGGAGAAGCCTGTGTGTTACTAAGGTGCTGTTAGCATAGAGAGGGAGAGGAGGAGAAGCATGTGTGTTACTAAGGTGCTGTTAGCATAGAGAGGGGGAGAGGAGGAGAAGCCTGTGTGTTACTAAGGTGCTGTTAGCATAGAGAGGGAGAGGAGGAGAAGCCTGTGTGTTACTAAGGTGCTGTTAGCATAGAGAGGGAGAGGAGGAGAAGCCTGTGTGTTACTAAGGTGCTGTTAGCATAGAGAGGGAGAGGAGGAGAAGCCTGTGTGTTACTAAGGTGCTGTTAGCATAGAGAGGGAGAGGAGGAGAAGCCTGTGTGTTACTAAGGTGCTGTTAGCATAGACAGGGAGAGGAGGAGAAGCCTGTGTGTTACTAAGGTGCTGTTAGCATAGAGAGGGAGAGGAGGAGAAGCCTGTGTGTTACTAATGTGCTGTTAGCATAGAGAGGGAGAGGAGGAGAAGCCTGTGTGTTACTAAGGTGCTGTTAGCATAGAGAGGGAGAGGAGGAGAAGCCTGTGTGTTACTAAGGTGCTGTTAGCATAGAGAGGGAGAGGAGGAGAAGCCTGTGTGTTACTAAGGTGCTGTTAGCATAGAGAGGGAGAGGAGGAGAAGCCTGTGTGTTACTAAGGTGCTGTTAGCATAGAGAGGGAGAGGAGGAGAAGCCTGTGTGTTACTAAGGTGCTGTTAGCATAGACAGGGAGAGGAGGAGAAGCCTGTGTGTTACTAAGGTGCTGTTAGCATAGAGAGGGAGAGGAGGAGAAGCCTGTGTGTTACTAATGTGCTGTTAGCATAGAGAGGGAGAGGAGAAGCCTGTGTGTTACTAAGGTGCTGTTAGCATAGAGAGGGAGAGGAGGAGAAGCCTGTGTGTTACTAAGGTGCTGTTAGCATAGAGAGGGAGAGGAGGAGAAGCCTGTGTGTTACTAAGGTGCTGTTAGCATAGAGAGGGAGAGGAGGAGAAGCCTGTGTGTTACTAAGGTGCTGTTAGCATAGAGAGGGAGAGGAGGAGAAGCCTGTGTGTTACTAAGGTGCTGTTAGCATAGAGAGGGAGAGGAGGAGAAGCCTGTGTTTTACTAAGGTGCTGTTAGCATAGAGAGGGGGAGAGGAGGAGAAGCCTGTGTGTTACTATGGTGATGTTAGCAGAGACAGGGAGCGGAGAGGAGGAGAAGCCTCCTGACTGTCCAACCCAATCAGCATGAGGAGCTGGGGCATGACTGTCCAACCCAATCAGCATGAGGAGCTGGTGCACTGCACCTTGGGAGGATGAGGTGAGGTCTTTATTTTGACCAGATTACCTCACACACTTTATAACACATCACGCAACGAGAAAATCACCCCGACAGAAAAAGGACGAGCAGGTGTGTGTCTGTGTGTGTGTGTCTGTGTGTGTGTGTGTGTGTCTGTGTGTGTGTGTGTGTGTGCGTGTACTGTGCTGTTTGTATTGGTGCAGACACTTGGCCAGGACGAACAATGAAAACAAAGAGAGATAGAGTGGTGCAGTAGACTGTCCTGTCTGTTTTCAGCTGAGAGGAGAGTGGTGCAGTAGTGTGTCCTGTCTGTTTTCAGCTGAGAGGAGAGTGATGCAGTAGACTGTCCTGTCTGTTTTCAGCTGAGAGGAGAGTGGTGCAGTAGTGTGTCCTGTCTGTTTTCAGCTGAGAGGAGAGTGGTGCAGTAGACTGTCCTGTCTGTTTTCAGCTGAGAGGAGAGTGGTGCAGTAGTGTGTCCTGTCTGTTTTCAGCTGAGAGGAGAGTGGTGCAGTAGACTGTCCTGTCTGTTTTCAGCTGAGAGGAGAGTGGTGCAGTAGACTGTCCTGTCTGTTTTCAGCTGAGAGGAGAGTGGTGCAGTAGACTGTCCTGTCTGTTTTCAGCTGAGAGGAGAGTGGTGCAGTAGTGTGTCCTGTCTGTTTTCAGCTGAGAGGAGAGTGGTGCAGTAGACTGTCCTGTCTGTTTTCAGCTGAGAGGAGAGTGGTGCAGTAGTGTGTCCTGTCTGTTTTCAGCTGAGAGGAGAGTGGTGCAGTAGACTGTCCTGTCTGTTTTCAGCTGAGAGGAGAGTGGTGCAGTAGTGTGTCCTGTCTGTTTTCAGCTGAGAGGAGAGTGGTGCAGTAGACTGTCCTGTCTGTTTTCAGCTGAGAGGAGAGTGGTGCAGTAGACTGTCCTGTCTGTTTTCAGCTGAGAGGAGAGTGATGCAGTAGACTGTCCTGTCTGTTTTCAGCTGAGAGGAGAGTGGTGCAGTAGACTGTCCTGTCTGTTTTCAGCTGAGAGGAGAGTGATGCAGTAGACTGTCCTGTCTGTTTTCAGCTGAGAGGAGAGTGGTGCAGTAGACTGTCCTGTCTGTTTTCAGCTGAGAGGAGAGTGGTGCAGTAGACTGTCCTGTCTGTTTTCAGCTGAGAGGAGAGTGGTGCAGTAGACTGTCCTGTCTGTTTTCAGCTGAGAGGAGAGTGGTGCAGTAGACTGTCCTGTCTGTTTTCAGCTGAGAGGAGAGTGGTGCAGTAGACTGTCCTGTCTGTTTTCAGCTGAGAGGAGAGTGGTGCAGTAGACTGTCCTGTCTGTTTTCAGCTGAGAGGAGAGTGGTGAGGCGGGACACCCAGGGATTACTGCCCCTTAAATTTTAACATGGGCGGCACTTTGTGTCAGACTCAATAAAGAACGCTTCACTGATGATGGGACTGGGGCTGGCATGGTGAGGTCTAGGGCTGGAGTGGAGAGGGGGAGGGGGAGAGTGAGAGTGAGAGTGAGAGTGAGAGTGAGAGTGAGAGTGAGAGAGAGTGAGAGAGAGTGAGAGTGAGAGAGAGAGAGAGAGAGAGAGAGAGAGAGAGAGAGATAACTTTACTGGTGATGGGACTGGGGCTGGGCTGCAGTAGTGAGAGGTTGGGAGGGGGGATGGGGTTAGGAGAGGTAGAGAGGGGGAAAGAGAGAGAGAGGAGGGAGGGAAAGGGTGGTGGGGTCCAGTTGCCAGGACCACAAATACAAATTCCATTTAGACACCGTTGCCCTAGAGCACACAAAAAATTCTGCAAGCAGAATTCTGCAAAAAGATCCTCTGTCTACAACATAAAACACCAAATAATGCATGCAGAGCAGAATTAGGCCGATACCCGCTAATTATCAAAATCCAGAAAAGAGCCGTTAAATTCTACAACCACCTAAAAGGAAGCGATTCCCAAACCTTCCATAACAAAGCCATCACCTACAGAGAGATGAACCTGGAGAAGAGTCCCCTAAGCAAGCTGGTCCTGGGGCTCTGTTCACAAACACAAACAGACCCCACAGAGCCCCAGGACAGCAACACAATTAGACCCAACCAAATCATGAAAAAACAAAAAGAGAATTACTTGACAAATTGGGAAGAATTAACAAAAAAACGGATCAAACTAG
>NC_059195.1:20236930-20259430 GCF_020615455.1 Coregonus clupeaformis
ACACACACACACACACACACACACACACACACACACACACACACACAGGGGTGAGGGACAAGGAGGCCAAGCCTTCAGTCACCCACACGGCCAAGTAACATTCACTGTCTGTCTGTCACATAAACCCACCACACAAGAGTTCCTCCCTCAATCCCAAGCAGATCAGTGCACTATAATCCCCGCCCGCCCGCCCGCCCGCCCGCCCACACACACGCACACACACACACACACACACACACACACACACACACACACACACACGCTCTGTGTTTATAGGCCCCCCAAAACATGTCTCTCTGTCTCCCTCCCTGCCAACAGTCCAAAACCTGTCTCTCTGTCTCCCTCCCTGCCAACAGCCCAAAACCTCTCTCTCTGTCTCCCTCCCTGCCTCCAGCCCAAAACCTGTCTCTCTGTCTCCCTCCCTGCCTCCAGCCCAAAACCTGTCTCTCTGTCTCCCTCCCTGTCTCCAGCCCAAAACCTGCCTCTCTGCCTCCCTGTCTCCAGCCCAAAACCTGACTCGCTGCCCCCTGTCTCCAGCCCAAAACCTGACTCCCTACCTCCAGCCCAAAACCTTCCTCTCTGCCTCCAGCCCAAAACCTGCCTCTCTGCCTCCCTGCCTCCAGCCCAAAACCTGCCTCTCTGCCTCCAGCCCAAAACCTGCCTCTCTGCCCCTTGCCTCCAGCCCTAAACCTGCCTCTCTGCCTCTCTGCCTCCAGCCCGAAACCTGCCTCTCTGCATCTCTGCCTCCAGCCCAAAACCTTCCTCTCTGCCTCCAGCCCAAAACCTGCCTCTCTGTCTCCCTCTCTGCCTCCAGCCCTAAACCTGCCTCTCTGCCTCCCTGCCTCCAGCCCAAAACCTGCCTCCCTGCCTCCAGCCCAAAACCTGCCTCTCTGTCTCCAGCCCTAAACCTGCCTCTCTGCCTCCCTGTCTCCAGCCCAAAACCTGCCTCTCTGCCTCCCTGCCTCCAGCCCAAAACCTGCCTCTCTGCCTCCCTGTCTCCAGCCCTAAACCTGCCTCTCTGCCTCCCTGTCTCCAGCCCAAAACCTGCCTCGCTGCCCCCTGCCTCCAGCCCAAAACCTGCCTCGCTGCCCCCTGCCTCCAGCCCAAAACCTGCCTCGCTGCCCCCTGCCTCCAGCCCAAAACCTGCCTCTCTGCCTCCCTGTCTCCAGCCCAAAACCTTCCTCTCTGCCTCCAGCCCAAAACCTGCCTCTCTGCCCCCTGCCTCCAGCCCAAAACCCACCTCTCTGCCTCCAGCCCAAAACCTGCCTCTCTGCCCCCTGCCTCCAGCCCAAAACCTGCCTCTCTGCCTCCCTGTCTCCAGCCCTAAACCTGCCTCTCTGCCTCCCTGCCTCCAGCCCTAAACCTGCCTCTCTGCCTACCTCCCTGCCTCCAGCCCAAAACCTGCCTCTCTGCCTCCCTGTCTCCAGCCCTAAACCTGCCTCTCTGCCTCCCTGCCTCCAGCCCTAAACCTGCCTCTCTGCCTCCCTGCCTCCAGCCCTAAACCTGCCTCTCTGCCTCCCTGCCTCCAGCCCTAAACCTGCCTCTCTGCCTCCCTGCCTCCAGCCCTAAACCTGCCTCTCTGCCTCCCTGCCTCCAGCCCTAAACCTGCCTCTCTGCCTCCCTGTCTCCAGCCCTAAACCTGCCTCTCTGCCTCCCTGCCTCCAGCCCTAAACCTGCCTCTCTGCCTCCCTGCCTCCAGCCCTAAACCTGCCTCTCTGCCTCCAGCCCTAAACCTGCCTCTCTGCCTCCCTGTCTCCAGCCCTAAACCTGCCTCTCTGCCTCTCTGCCTCCAGCCCAAAACCTGCCTCTCTGCCTCCAGCCCAAAACCTTTCTCTCTGCCTCCAGCCCAAAACCTGCCTCTCTGCCTCCAGCCCAAAACCTGCCTCTCTGCCTCCAGCCCAAAACCTGCCTCTCTGCCTCTCTGCCTCCAGCCCAAAACCTGCCTCTCTGCCTCCCAGCCTCCAGCCCTAAACCTGCCTCTCTGCCTCCCTGCCTCCAGCCCAAAACCTGCCTCTCTGCCTCCCTGTCTCCAGCCCAAAACCTGCCTCTATGCATCTCTGCCTCCAGCCCAAAACCTGCCTCTCTGCCTCCAGCCCTAAACCTGCCTCTCTGCCTCCCTGCCTCCAGCCCAAAACCTGCCTCCCTGCCTCCAGCCCAAAACCTGCCTCTCTGTCTCCAGCCCTAAACCTGCCTCTCTGCCTCCCTGTCTCCAGCCCAAAACCTGCCTCTCTGCCTCCCTGCCTCCAGCCCAAAACCTGCCTCTCTGCCTCCCTGTCTCCAGCCCTAAACCTGCCTCTCTGCCTCCCTGTCTCCAGCCCAAAACCTGCCTCGCTGCCCCCTGCCTCCAGCCCAAAACCTGCCTCGCTGCCCCCTGCCTCCAGCCCAAAACCTGCCTCGCTGCCCCCTGCCTCCAGCCCAAAACCTGCCTCTCTGCCTCCCTGTCTCCAGCCCAAAACCTTCCTCTCTGCCTCCAGCCCAAAACCTGCCTCTCTGCCCCCTGCCTCCAGCCCAAAACCCACCTCTCTGCCTCCAGCCCAAAACCTGCCTCTCTGCCCCCTGCCTCCAGCCCAAAACCTGCCTCTCTGCCTCCCTGTCTCCAGCCCCTAAACCTGCCTCTCTGCCTCCCTGCCTCCAGCCCTAAACCTGCCTCTCTGCCTCCCTCCCTGCCTCCAGCCCAAAACCTGCCTCTCTGCCTCCCTGTCTCCAGCCCTAAACCTGCCTCTCTGCCTCCCTGCCTCCAGCCCTAAACCTGCCTCTCTGCCTCCCTGCCTCCAGCCCTAAACCTGCCTCTCTGCCTCCCTGCCTCCAGCCCTAAACCTGCCTCTCTGCCTCCCTGCCTCCAGCCCTAAACCTGCCTCTCTGCCTCCCTGCCTCCAGCCCAAAACCTGCCTCTCTGCCTCCAGCCCTAAACCTGCCTCTCTGCCTCCCTGTCTCCAGCCCTAAACCTGCCTCTCTGCCTCCCTGTCTCCAGCCCTAAACCTGCCTCTCTGCCTCCCTGCCTCCAGCCCAAAACCTGCCTCTCTGCCTCCAGCCCTAAACCTGCCTCTCTGCCTCCCTGCCTCCAGCCCTAAACCTGCCTCTCTGCCTCCCTGTCTCCAGCCCTAAACCTGCCTCTCTGCCTCCCTGTCTCCAGCCCTAAACCTGCCTCTCTGCCTCCCTGTCTCCAGCCCTAAACCTGCCTCTCTGCCTCTCTGCCTCCAGCCCAAAACCTGCCTCTCTGCCTCCAGCCCAAAACCTTTCTCTCTGCCTCCAGCCCAAAACCTGCCTCTCTGCCTCCAGCCCAAAACCTGCCTCTCTGCCTCCAGCCCAAAACCTGCCTCTCTGCCTCTCTGCCTCCAGCCCAAAACCTGCCTCTCTGCCTCCCAGCCTCCAGCCCTAAACCTGCCTCTCTGCCTCCCTGCCTCCAGCCCAAAACCTGCCTCTCTGCCTCCCTGTCTCCAGCCCAAAACCTGCCTCTATGCATCTCTGCCTCCAGCCCAAAACCTGCCTCTCTGCCTCCAGCCCTAAACCTGCCTCTCTGCCTCCCTGTCTCCAGCCCTAAACCTGCCTGTCTCCCTCCCTGTCTCCAGCCCTAAACCTGCCTCTCTGCCTCCCAGCCTCCAGCCCTAAACCTGCCTCTCTGCCTCCCTGCCTCCAGCCCAAAACCTGTCTCTATGCATCTCTGCCTCCAGCCCAATACATGCGTCCTTGCATCTCTGCCTCCCTGCCCTGCCTCCAGCCCAACCAGCTGGAGGCTGGGAGGAGGATGATTAAGGAAGTAGCGAGCTAGCTAGCATCCCAATGAGCCACGATGCCAACACTGGAGTGAGTCTGCCAGTCAAACCTGATACATTCTTCTGGTAAATTCTCCTCCTTGTGGGTGAGGGCATCCTGAATGAGGCCATGTGAGCTGCACTCCGAACTGGGAGGATGCTGATTAATGAACTAGAGCTAGCTAGCACCCCAAGTTGGTCCCCAACGGGCCACACTGACAACACTGGAGGGAAGAAACTGAAGGAACTACCGACAAGTGTTTCATTGAGTTTGAGTTTGAAGATGTGTTGCGCTCCTGCCCAAAAGTATATGCTTCAAAAAGGTAATTGTTATAATTTCTCTCTCTCTCGCTCTTAAAAAGTTATATTGTTTTCCTCTGTGTTCAGCTAATAGTCACCTCTGGAGAACTGGAGTTCAATTCTGACATTTCTGACATTTGAATGTTGGGAGGAAAGTATTGGAATGTGTCCATGGAGCCCCAAGCTGGCTGTGATCTGTTTACTACTACTCTGCCTCAGTCGTGACTCCATTAGTATCTCTGTTTACTACTACTCTGCCTCAGTCGTGACTCCATTAGTATCTCTGTTTACTACTACTCTGCCTCAGTCGTGACTCCATTAGTATCTCTGTTTACTACTACTCTGCCTCAGTCGTGACTCCATTAGTAATTCTGTTCACTACTACTCTGCCTCAGTCGTGACTCCATTAGTATCTCTGTTTACTACTACTCTGCCTCAGTCGTGACTCCATTAGTATCTCTGTTTACTACTACTCTGCCTCAGTCGTGACTCCATTAGTAACTCTGTTTACTACTACTCTGCCTCAGTCGTGACTCCATTAGTATCTCTGTTTACTACTACTCTGCCTCAGTCGTGACTCCATTAGTAACTCTGTTTACTACTACTCTGCCTCAGTCGGGACTCCATTAGTATCTCTGTTTACTACTACTCTGCCTCAGTCGTGACTCCATTAGTAACTCTGTTTACTAAAACTCTGCCTCAGTCGTGACTCCATTAGTATCCCTGTTTACTACTACTCTGCCTCAGTCGTGACTCCATTAGTAACTCTGTTTATATGACTCCCTCTGAAGGTCTGTACTCTGTATCCTCTAGGTAAAAATAAAACTATTTCTTACTCCAAGCAGATGTAGAGTAGTAGTATTTCTCTGGACATGACTCAGACTGATTTATTCCAGTTCCTGTTGGATGTTGATGGAACAACATTATGGAGTCTATAACTGGAGGCCTTCATTGCTTTGATCACCTCTGATATCTTGTCTCAGTCTCTCCACAACACTATCACTCTGTAGGGTCCACAAAAACATTCCCTGACGTATCTGAGTGCCAAATGGTCTGCTTTCTGATATTTCATATTTCCTTTGAAAAGCATCTGTCTTGTAACAAGTCCGTTCCTTATGATAAATGGATAAATCTACCCAGTGCATAGTAGCTAACAGACTGGTGTGTCCTGTGGTAACTAACAGACTGGTGTGTACTGTGGTAACTAACAGACTGGTGTGTCCTGTGGTAACTAACAGACTGGTGTGTCCTGTGGTAACTAACAGACTGGTGTGTCCTGTGGTAACTAACAGACTGGTGTGTCCTGTGGTAACTAACAGACTGGTGTGTACTGTGTGGTAACTAACAGACTGGTGTGTCCTGTGGTAACTAACAGACTGGTGTGTACTATGTGGTAACTAACAGACTGGTGTGTCCTGTGGTAACTAACAGACTGGTGTGTACTGTGGTAACTAACAGACTGGTGTGTACTGTGGTAACTAACAGACTGGTGTGTCCTGTGGTAACTAACAGACTGGTGTGTCCTGTGGTAACTAACAGACTGGTGTGTACTGTGGTAACTAACAGACTGGTGTGTCCTGTGTGGTAACTAACAGACTGGTGTGTCCTGTGGTAACTAACAGACTGGTGTGTCCTGTGGTAACTAACAGACTGGTGTGTCCTGTGGTAACTAACAGACTGGTGTGTACTGTGGTAACTAACAGACTGGTGTGTCCTGTGGTAACTAACAGACTGGTGTGTCCTGTGTGGTAACTAACAGACTGGTGTGTCCTGTGTGGTAACTAACAGACTGGTGTGTACTGTGGTAACTAACAGACTGGTGTGTACTGTGTGGTAACTAACAGACTGGTGTGTCCTGTGGTAACTAACAGACTGGTGTGTCCTGTGGTAACTAACAGACTGGTGTGTACTGTGGTAACTAACAGACTGGTGTGTCCTGTGTGGTAACTAACAGACTGGTGTGTCCTGTGGTAACTAACAGACTGGTGTGTACTGTGGTAACTAACAGACTGGTGTGTCCTGTGGTAACTAACAGACTGGTGTGTACTGTGGTAACTAACAGACTGGTGTGTACTGTGTGGTAACTAACAGACTGGTGTGTCCTGTGGTAACTAACAGACTGGTGTGTCCTGTGGTAACTAACAGACTGGTGTGTACTGTGGTAACTAACAGACTGGTGTGTCCTGTGTGGTAACTAACAGACTGGTGTGTCCTGTGGTAACTAACAGACTGGTGTGTACTGTGGTAACTAACAGACTGGTGTGTACTGTGGTAACTAACAGACTGGTGTGTCCTGTGGTAACTAACAGACTGGTGTGTCCTGTGGTAACTAACAGACTGGTGTGTCCTGTGGTAACTAACAGACTGGTGTGTCCTGTGGTAACTAACAGACTGGTGTGTACTGTGGTAACTAACAGACTGGTGTGTCCTGTGGTAACTAACAGACTGGTGTGTCCTGTGGTAACTAACAGACTGGTGTGTGCTGTGGTAACTAACAGACTGGTGTGTCCTGTGGTAACTAACAGACTGGTGTGTCCTGTGGTAACTAACAGACTGGTGTGTCCTGTGGTAACTAACAGACTGGTGTGTACTGTGGTAACTAACAGACTGGTGTGTCCTGTGGTAACTAACAGACTGGTGTGTACTGTGGTAACTAACAGACTGGTGTGTACTGTGTGGTAACTAACAGACTGGTGTGTACTGTGTGGTAACTAACAGACTGGTGTGTACTGTGGTAACTAACAGACTGGTGTGTACTGTGGTAACTAACAGACTGGTGTGTACTGTGGTAACTAACAGACTGGTGTGTCCTGTGTGGTAACTAACAGACTGGTGTGTACTGTGGTAACTAACAGACTGGTGTGTACTGTGGTAACTAACAGACTGGTGTGTACTGTGGTAACTAACAGACTGGTGTGTCCTGTGGTAACTAACAGACTGGTGTGTCCTGTGGTAACTAACAGACTGGTGTGTCCTGTGGTAACTAACAGACTGGTGTGTCCTGTGGTAACTAACAGACTGGTGTGTCCTGTGTGGTAACTAACAGACTGGTGTGTCCTGTGGTAACTAACAGACTGGTGTGTCCTGTGGTAACTAACAGACTGGTGTGTCCTGTGGTAACTAACAGACTGGTGTGTCCTGTGGTAACTAACAGACTGGTGTGTCCTGTGGTAACTAATAGACTGGTGTGTCCTGTGGTAACTAACAGACTGGTGTGTCCTGTGGTAACTAACAGACTGGTGTGTCCTGTGGTAACTAACAGACTGGTGTGTCCTGTGTGGTAACTAACAGACTGGTGTGTACTGTGGTAACTAACAGACTGGTGTGTCCTGTGTGGTAACTAACAGACTGGTGTGTCCTGTGTGGTAACTAACAGACTGGTGTGTACTGTGGTAACTAACAGACTGGTGTGTACTGTGGTAACTAACAGACTGGTGTGTCCTGTGGTAACTAACAGACTGGTGTGTCCTGTGGTAACTAACAGACTGGTGTGTCCTGTGTGGTAACTAACAGACTGGTGTGTACTGTGGTAACTAACAGACTGGTGTGTACTGTGGTAACTAACAGACTGGTGTGTCCTGTGGTAACTAACAGACTGGTGTGTCCTGTGTGGTAACTAACAGACTGGTGTGTACTGTGGTAACTAACAGACTGGTGTGTACTGTGGTAACTAACAGACTGGTGTGTACTGTGGTAACTAACAGACTGGTGTGTCCTGTGGTAACTAACAGACTGGTGTGTCCTGTGTGGTAACTAACAGACTGGTGTGTCCTGTGGTAACTAACAGACTGGTGTGTCCTGTGGTAACTAACAGACTGGTGTGTACTGTGTGGTAACTAACAGACTGGTGTGTCCTGTGTGGTAACTAACAGACTGGTGTGTACTGTGGTAACTAACAGACTGGTGTGTCCTGTGGTAACTAACAGACTGGTGTGTCCTGTGGTAACTAACAGACTGGTGTGTACTGTGGTAACTAACAGACTGGTGTGTCCTGTGGTAACTAACAGACTGGTGTGTCCTGTGTGGTAACTAACAGACTGGTGTGTGCTGTGGTAACTAACAGACTGGTGTGCCCTGTGGTAACTAACAGACTGGTGTGTACTGTGGTAACTAACAGACTGGTGTGTCCTGTGGTAACTAACAGACTGGTGTGTCCTGTGGTAACTAACAGACTGGTGTGTCCTGTGGTAACTAACAGACTGGTGTGTACTGTGGTAACTAACAGACTGGTGTGTACTGTGGTAACTAACAGACTGGTGTGTACTGTGGTAACTAACAGACTGGTGTGTCCTGTGGTAACTAACAGACTGGTGTGTCCTGGGTGGTAACTAACAGACTGGTGTGTCCTGTGGTAACTAACAGACTGGTGTGTACTGTGGTAACTAACAGACTGGTGTGTCCTGTGGTAACTAACAGACTGGTGTGTCCTGTGGTAACTAACAGACTGGTGTGTCCTGTGGTAACTAACAGACTGGTGTGTCCTGTGGTAACTAACAGACTGGTGTGTCCTGTGGTAACTAACAGACTGGTGTGTACTGTGGTAACTAACAGACTGGTGTGTCCTGTGGTAACTAACAGACTGGTGTGTCCTGTGGTAACTAACAGACTGGTGTGTGCTGTGGTAACTAACAGACTGGTGTGTCCTGTGGTAACTAACAGACTGGTGTGTCCTGTGGTAACTAACAGACTGGTGTGTCCTGTGGTAACTAACAGACTGGTGTGTACTGTGGTAACTAACAGACTGGTGTGTCCTGTGGTAACTAACAGACTGGTGTGTACTGTGGTAACTAACAGACTGGTGTGTACTGTGTGGTAACTAACAGACTGGTGTGTACTGTGTGGTAACTAACAGACTGGTGTGTACTGTGGTAACTAACAGACTGGTGTGTACTGTGGTAACTAACAGACTGGTGTGTACTGTGGTAACTAACAGACTGGTGTGTCCTGTGTGGTAACTAACAGACTGGTGTGTACTGTGGTAACTAACAGACTGGTGTGTACTGTGTGGTAACTAACAGACTGGTGTGTCCTGTGGTAACTAACAGACTGGTGTGTCCTGTGGTAACTAACAGACTGGTGTGTCCTGTGGTAACTAACAGACTGGTGTGTACTGTGGTAACTAACAGACTGGTGTGTCCTGTGGTAACTAACAGACTGGTGTGTCCTGTGTGGTAACTAACAGACTGGTGTGTACTGTGGTAACTAACAGACTGGTGTGTCCTGTGGTAACTAACAGACTGGTGTGTACTGTGTGGTAACTAACAGACTGGTGTGTACTGTGGTAACTAACAGACTGGTGTGTACTGTGGTAACTAACAGACTGGTGTGTACTGTGGTAACTAACAGACTGGTGTGTACTGTGTGGTAACTAACAGACTGGTGTGTCCTGTGTGGTAACTAACAGACTGGTGTGTCCTGTGGTAACTAACAGACTGGTGTGTACTGTGTGGTAACTAACAGACTGGTGTGTCCTGTGTGGTAACTAACAGACTGGTGTGTCCTGTGGTAACTAACAGACTGGTGTGTCCTGTGGTAACTAACAGACTGGTGTGTCCTGTGTGGTAACTAACAGACTGGTGTGTACTGTGGTAACTAACAGACTGGTGTGTACTGTGTGGTAACTAACAGACTGGTGTGTCCTGTGTGGTAACTAACAGACTGGTGTGTACTGTGGTAACTAACAGACTGGTGTGTCCTGTGGTAACTAACAGACTGGTGTGTCCTGTGGTAACTAACAGACTGGTGTGTCCTGTGTGGTAACTAACAGACTGGTGTGTACTGTGGTAACTAACAGACTGGTGTGTACTGTGGTAACTAACAGACTGGTGTGTACTGTGGTAACTAACAGACTGGTGTGTACTGTGGTAACTAACAGACTGGTGTGTCCTGTGGTAACTAACAGACTGGTGTGTCCTGTGTGGTAACTAACAGACTGGTGTGTCCTGTGTGGTAACTAACAGACTGGTGTGTACTGTGGTAACTAACAGACTGGTGTGTACTGTGGTAACTAACAGACTGGTGTGTACTGTGGTAACTAACAGACTGGTGTGTACTGTGGTAACTAACAGACTGGTGTGTCCTGTGGTAACTAACAGACTGGTGTGTCCTGTGTGGTAACTAACAGACTGGTGTGTACTGTGGTAACTAACAGACTGGTGTGTACTGTGGTAACTAACAGACTGGTGTGTACTGTGGTAACTAACAGACTGGTGTGTCCTGTGTGGTAACTAACAGACTGGTGTGTCCTGTGTGGTAACTAACAGACTGGTGTGTACTGTGGTAACTAACAGACTGGTGTGTACTGTGGTAACTAACAGACTGGTGTGTACTGTGGTAACTAACAGACTGGTGTGTACTGTGGTAACTAACAGACTGATGTGTACTGTGGTAACTAACAGACTGGTGTGTACTGTGTGGTAACTAACAGACTGGTGTGTACTGTGTGGTAACTAACAGACTGGTGTGTCCTGTGTGGTAACTAACAGACTGGTGTGTACTGTGGTAACTAACAGACTGGTGTGTACTGTGGTAACTAACAGACTGGTGTGTCCTGTGTGGTAACTAACAGACTGGTGTGTACTGTGGTAACTAACAGACTGGTGTGTACTGTGGTAACTAACAGACTGGTGTGTACTGTGGTAACTAACAGACTGGTGTGTCCTGTGTGGTAACTAACAGACTGGTGTGTACTGTGGTAACTAACAGACTGGTGTGTACTGTGGTAACTAACAGACTGGTGTGTACTGTGGTAACTAACAGACTGGTGTGTCCTGTGGTAACTAACAGACTGGTGTGTACTGTGTGGTAACTAACAGACTGGTGTGTACTGTGGTAACTAACAGACTGGTGTGTCCTGTGGTAACTAACAGACTGGTGTGTACTGTGGTAACTAACAGACTGGTGTGTACTGTGGTAACTAACAGACTGGTGTGTCCTGTGGTAACTAACAGACTGGTGTGTACTGTGGTAACTAACAGACTGGTGTGTACTGTGGTAACTAACAGACTGGTGTGTACTGTGGTAACTAACAGACTGGTGTGTCCTGTGTGGTAACTAACAGACTGGTGTGTACTGTGGTAACTAACAGACTGGTGTGTACTGTGGTAACTAACAGACTGGTGTGTACTGTGTTAACTAACAGACTGGTGTGTACTGTGGTAACTAACAGACTGGTGTGTCCTGTGGTAACTAACAGACTGGTGTGTACTGTGGTAACTAACAGACTGGTGTGTACTGTGGTAACTAACAGACTGGTGTGTACTGTGGTAACTAACAGACTGGTGTGTACTGTGGTAACTAACAGACTGGTGTGTCCTGTGGTAACTAACAGACTGGTGTGTACTGTGGTAACTAACAGACTGGTGTGTACTGTGGTAACTAACAGACTGGTGTGTACTGTGGTAACTAACAGACTGGTGTGTACTGTGGTAACTAACAGACTTCATGCTAGTGGCTGTTGTCCATGAAGGCTCAGTCATCTATTCCTCAGCCTTAAGGAGAAGACACTTAGCATGGATGCATCCCAAATGGCCCATAGGGCTCTGGTCAAAAGTAGTGCACTAAAATAGTTAATAGGGAGCCATTTGGGACTCACCCCATCTTTTTAGTCTGCTATCCCAGTTAACTGTGGATGGACGGATGTCCATACTGTATCAAGAATCCCTGAGGGAAGCAAAGCCTAATTTCCAAGCATAATCGAACACTTAGTGACAATTGTTGTCGGAAGACTCTGGATTAAATTAGTTAAATATCACCATTACTTTTCACATGCAGAGATGAAAATTCCATGGTTTACTATTGTAATACAGGCTGGGGAATTGGATGGCCATTTATGCAGAATGGATGTATAACCTAATTAAATAAATGCATTATTCCTAGAAGGGAACAACTCCTAGCCAGAAAGACAATGCCGTTTTTACAGCTTCCCAATGCAGGACCCTTCTTATTCTCCTCCTTAATCACCTCCTCCTCCTCCTCTTCCTCATCTCCTCCTCCGCCTCTTCCTTATCCTCCCCCTCATCTCCTCCTCCCCCTCTTCCTCCTCCTCCTCATCTCCTCCTCCTCATCTCCTCCCCCTCTTCCTCATCTCCTCCTCCCCCTCTTCCTCATCCTCCTCTTCATCATCTCCTCCTCCTCCACATCTCCTCTTCCTCCTCCACCTCCTCCTCTTCCTCACCTCCTCATCTCTTCCTCCTCCTCTTCCTCATCTCCTCCTCCCCCTCTTTCTCATCTCCTCCTCTTCCTCCCCATCCCTCTCCCTTTCCTCCTCCTCCTCTTCCTCCTCCTCCTCCTCCTCCTCTCCCATATAGCCAGCTGTCAGGTAGAGAGTAATGAAGGATTTATGTGACTGGGGCTGCATTCCAAATGCATACTTTCCCTACATAATGCACTACTTTTAACTAGAGTTTTATGTGCCCTGGTCGAAAGTAGTGTACTATAAAGGGAATAGGGTGTTATTTGGGACACATCATGTGGCTCCAGAGAGAGCAGAGGATATCAGGACAGCGGTCTGCCAACAGAATGAGTAAAACCAGTTAGCAGTCGAGGCACAAGCACATAAACACACACACACACGAACCGGGACATAGTTAATTCCAAACGGCACTCTGCTCAACTCTAGCACACCACACACCGCTGGTCCTGAAATCTCGGTAGTATCGGAAGTGCAAACAAGGGGCGCTATTTATTTTAATAAATGTACGCACAAAACAATTTAGGCAACAGGGACCTTGATCCAGGAGGGGATTGAATGCCTCTAGTCTGGGTACCAGTCTGTTTAGCTAACATTCCACTCCTTGGTCTAGTCTGGGTACCAGTCTGTTTAGCTAACATTCCACTCCTTGGTCTAGTCTGGGTACCAGTCTGTTTAGCTAACATTCCACTCCTTGGTCTAGTCTGGTACCAGTCTGTTTAGCTAACATTCCACTCCTTGGTCTAGTCTGGTACCAGTCTGTTTAGCTATCATTCCACTCCTTGGTCTAGTCTGGGTACCTGTTTAGCTAACATTCCACTCCTTGGTCTAGTCTGGGTACCAGTCTGTTTAGCTAACATTCCACTCCTTGGTCTAGTCTGGTACCAGTCTGTTTAGCTAACATTCCACTCCTTGGTCTAGTCTGGTACCAGTCTGTTTAGCTAACATTCCACTCCTTGGTCTAGTCTGGGTACCAGTCTGTTTAGCTAACATTCCACTCCTTGGTCTAGTCTGGGTACCAGTCTGTTTAGCTAACATTCCACTCCTTGGTCTAGTCTTGGTACCAGTCTGTTTAGCTAACATTCCACTCCTTGGTCTAGTCTGGGTACCAGTCTGTTTAGCTAACATTCCACTCCTTGGTCTAGTCTGGGTACCAGTCTGTTTAGCTAACATTCCACTCCTTGGTCTAGTCTGGGTACCAGTCTGTTTAGCTAACATTCCACTCCTTGGTCTAGTCTGGGTACCAGTCTGTTTAGCTAACATTCCACTCCTTGGTCTAGTCTGGGTACCAGTCTGTTTAGCTAACATTCCACTCCTTGGTCTAGTCTGGGTACCAGTCTGTTTAGCTAACATTCCACTCCTTGGTCTAGTCTGGGTACCTGTCTGTTTAGCTAACATTCCACTCCTTGGTCTAGTCTGGTACCAGTCTGTTTAGCTAACATTCCACTCCTTGGTCTAGTCTGGTACCAGTCTGTTTAGCTAACATTCCACTCCTTGGTCTAGTCTGGGTACCAGTCTGTTTAGCTAACATTCCACTCCTTGGTCTAGTCTGGGTACCTGTTTAGCTAACATTCCACTCCTTGGTCTAGTCTGGTACCAGTCTGTTTAGCTAACATTCCACTCCTTGGTCTAGTCTGGTACCAGTCTGTTTAGCTATCATTCCACTCCTTGGTCTAGTCTGGGTACCTGTTTAGCTAACATTCCACTCCTTGGTCTAGTCTGGGTACCAGTCTGTTTAGCTAACATTCCACTCCTTGGTCTAGTCTGGGTACCAGTCTGTTTAGCTAACATTCCACTCCTTGGTCTAGTCTGGTACCAGTCTGTTTAGCTAACATTCCACTCCTTGGTCTAGTCTGGGTACCAGTCTGTTTAGCTAACATTCCACTCCTTGGTCTAGTCTGGGTACCAGTCTGTTTAGCTAACATTCCACTCCTTGGTCTAGTCTGGGTACCAGTCTGTTTAGCTAACATTCCACTCCTTGGTCTAGTCTGGTACCAGTCTGTTTAGCTAACATTCCACTCCTTTGTCTAGTCTGGGTACCAGTCTGTTTAGCTAACATTCCACTCCTTGGTCTAGTCTGGGTACCAGTCTGTTTAGCTAACATTCCACTCCTTGGTCTAGTCTGGTACCAGTCTGTTTAGCTAACATTCCACTCCTTGGTCTAGTCTGGGTACCAGTCTGTTTAGCTAACATTCCACTCCTTGGTCTAGTCTGGGTACCAGTCTGTTTAGCTAACATTCCACTCCTTGGTCTAGTCTGGTACCAGTCTGTTTAGCTAACATTCCACTCCTTGGTCTAGTCTGGGTACCAGTCTGTTTAGCTAACATTCCACTCCTTGGTCTAGTCTGGGTACCAGTCTGTTTAGCTAACATTCCACTCCTTGGTCTAGTCTGGTACCAGTCTGTTTAGCTAACATTCCACTCCTTGGTCTAGTCTGGGTACCAGTCTGTTTAGCTAACATTCCACTCCTTGGTCTAGTCTGGTACCAGTCTGTTTAGCTAACATTCCACTCCTTTGTCTAGTCTGGGTACCAGTCTGTTTAGCTAACATTCCACTCCTTGGTCTAGTCTGGGTACCAGTCTGTTTAGCTAACATTCCACTCCTTGGTCTAGTCTGGTACCAGTCTGTTTAGCTAACATTCCACTCCTTTGTCTAGTCTGGGTACCAGTCTGTTTAGCTAACATTCCACTCCTTGGTCTAGTCTGGGTACCAGTCTGTTTAGCTAACATTCCACTCCTTGGTCTAGTCTGGTACCAGTCTGTTTAGCTAACATTCCACTCCTTGGTCTAGTCTGGGTACCAGTCTGTTTAGCTAACATTCCACTCCTTGGTCTAGTCTGGGTACCAGTCTGTTTAGCTAACATTCCACTCCTTGGTCTAGTCTGGGTACCAGTCTGTTTAGCTAACATTCCACTCCTTGGTCTAGTCTGGGTACCAGTCTGTTTAGCTAACATTCCACTCCTTGGTCTAGTCTGGGTATCAGTCTGTTTAGCTAACATTCCACTCCTTGGTCTAGTCTGGGTACCAGTCTGTTTAGCTAACATTCCACTCCTTGGTCTAGTCTGGGTACCAGTCTGTTTAGCTAACATTCCACTCCTTGGTCTAGTCTGGGTACCAGTCTGTTTAGCTAACATTCCACTCCTTGGTCTAGTCTGGTACCAGTCTGTTTAGCTAACATTCCACTGCTTGGTCTAGTCTGGTACCAGTCTGTTTAGCTAACATTCCACTCCTTGGTCTAGTCTGGTACCAGTCTGTTTAGCTAACATTCCACTCCTTGGTCTAGTCTGGGTACCAGTCTGTTTAGCTAACATTCCACTCCTTGGTCTAGTCTGGTACCAGTCTGTTTAGCTAACATTCCACTCCTTGGTCTAGTCTGGTACCAGTCTGTTTAGCTAACATTCCACTCCTTGGTCTAGTCTGGTACCAGTCTGTTTAGCTAACATTCCACTCCTTGGTCTAGTCTGGGTACCAGTCTGTTTAGCTAACATTCCACTCCTTGGTCTAGTCTGGGTACCAGTCTGTTTAGCTAACATTCCACTCCTTGGTCTAGTCTGGGTACCAGTCTGTTTAGCTAACATCCACTCCTTGGTCTAGTCTGGGTACCAGTCTGTTTAGCTAACATTCCACTCCTTGGTCTAGTCTGGTACCAGTCTGTTTAGCTAACATTCCACTCCTTGGTCTAGTCTGGGTACCTGTTTAGCTAACATTCCACTCCTTGGTCTAGTCTGGGTACCAGTCTGTTTAGCTAACATTCCACTCCTTGGTCTAGTCTGGGTACCAGTCTGTTTAGCTAACATTCCACTCCTTGGTCTAGTCTGGGTACCAGTCTGTTTAGCTAACATTCCACTCCTTGGTCTAGTCTGGTACCAGTCTGTTTAGCTAACATTCCACTCCTTGGTCTAGTCTGGGTACCAGTCTGTTTAGCTAACATTCCACTCCTTGGTCTAGTCTGGTACCAGTCTGTTTAGCTAACATTCCACTCCTTGGTCTAGTCTGGGTACCAGTCTGTTTAGCTAACATTCCACTCCTTGGTCTAGTCTGGGTACCAGTCTGTTTAGCTAACATTCCACTCCTTGGTCTAGTCTGGTACCAGTCTGTTTAGCTAACATTCCACTCCTTGGTCTAGTCTGGGTACCAGTCTGTTTAGCTAACATTCCACTCCTTGGTCTAGTCTGGTACCAGTCTGTTTAGCTAACATTCCACTCCTTGGTCTAGTCTGGTACCAGTCTGTTTAGCTAACATTCCACTCCTTGGTCTAGTCTGGTACCAGTCTGTTTAGCTAACATTCCACTCCTTGGTCTAGTCTGGTACCAGTCTGTTTAGCTAACATTCCACTCCTTGGTCTAGTCTGGGTACCAGTCTGTTTAGCTAACATTCCACTCCTTGGTCTAGTCTGGTACCAGTCTGTTTAGCTAACATTCCACTCCTTGGTCTAGTCTGGGTACCAGTCTGTTTAGCTAACATTCCACTCCTTGGTCTAGTCTGGGTACCAGTCTGTTTAGCTAACATTCCACTCCTTGGTCTAGTCTGGTACCAGTCTGTTTAGCTAACATTCCACTCCTTGGTCTAGTCTGGGTACCACTGTTTAGCTAACATTCCACTCCTTGGTCTAGTCTGGTACCAGTCTGTTTAGCTAACATTCCACTCCTTGGTCTAGTCTGGTACCAGTCTGTTTAGCTAACATTCCACTCCTTGGTCTAGTCTGGGTACCAGTCTGTTTAGCTAACATTCCACTCCTTGGTCTAGTCTGGGTACCAGTCTGTTTAGCTAACATTCCACTCCTTGGTCTAGTCTGGTACCAGTCTGTTTAGCTAACATTCCACTCCTTGGTCTAGTCTGGGTACCAGTCTGTTTAGCTAACATTCCACTCCTTGGTCTAGTCTGGGTACCAGTCTGTTTAGCTAACATTCCACTCCTTGGTCTAGTCTGGTACCAGTCTGTTTAGCTAACATTCCACTCCTTGGTCTAGTCTGGTACCAGTCTGTTTAGCTAACATTCCACTCCTTGGTCTAGTCTGGGTACCAGTCTGTTTAGCTAACATTCCACTCCTTGGTCTAGTCTGGGTACCAGTCTGTTTAGCTAACATTCCACTCCTTGGTCTAGTCTGGGTACCAGTCTGTTTAGCTAACATTCCACTCCTTGGTCTAGTCTGGGTACCAGTCTGTTTAGCTAACATTCCACTCCTTGGTCTAGTCTGGGTACCAGTCTGTTTAGCTAACATTCCACTCCTTGGTCTAGTCTGGGTACCAGTCTGTTTAGCTAACATTCCACTCCTTGGTCTAGTCTGGGTACCAGTCTGTTTAGCTAACATTCCACTCCTTGGTCTAGTCTGGGTACCAGTCTGTTTAGCTAACATTCCACTCCTTGGTCTAGTCTGGGTACCAGTCTGTTTAGCTAACATTCCACTCCTTGGTCTAGTCTGGGTACCAGTCTGTTTAGCTAACATTCCACTCCTTGGTCTAGTCTGGGTACCAGTCTGTTTAGCTAACATTCCACTCCTTGGTCTAGTCTGGGTACCAGTCTGTTTAGCTAACATTCCACTCCTTGGTCTAGTCTGGGTACACTGTTTAGCTAACATTCCACTCCTTGGTCTAGTCTGGGTACCAGTCTGTTTAGCTAACATTCCACTCCTTGGTCTAGTCTGGTACCAGTCTGTTTAGCTAACATTCCACTCCTTGGTCTAGTCTGGGTACCAGTCTGTTTAGCTAACATTCCACTCCTTGGTCTAGTCTGGGTACCAGTCTGTTTAGCTAACATTCCACTCCTTGGTCTAGTCTGGTACCAGTCTGTTTAGCTAACATTCCACTCCTTGGTCTAGTCTGGGTACCAGTCTGTTTAGCTAACATTCCACTCCTTGGTCTAGTCTGGGTACCAGTCTGTTTAGCTAACATTCCACTCCTTGGTCTAGTCTGGGTACCAGTCTGTTTAGCTAACATTCCACTCCTTGGTCTAGTCTGGGTACCAGTCTGTTTAGCTAACATTCCACTCCTTGGTCTAGTCTGGGTACCAGTCTGTTTAGCTAACATTCCACTCCTTGGTCTAGTCTGGGTACCAGTCTGTTTAGCTAACATTCCACTCCTTGGTCTAGTCTGGTACCAGTCTGTTTAGCTAACATTCCACCCCTTGGTCTAGTCTGGTACCAGTCTGTTTAGCTAACATTCCACTCCTTGGTCTAGTCTGGTACCAGTCTGTTTAGCTAACATTCCACTCCTTGGTCTAGTCTGGGTACCAGTCTGTTTAGCTAACATTCCACTCATGGGTCTAGTCTGGTACCAGTCTGTTTAGCTAACATTCCACTCCTTGGTCTAGTCTGGTACCAGTCTGTTTAGCTAACATTCCACTCCTTGGTCTAGTCTGGGTACCAGTCTGTTTAGCTAACATTCCACTCCTTGGTCTAGTCTGGGTACCAGTCTGTTTAGCTAACATTCCACTCATGGGTCTAGTCTGGTACCAGTCTGTTTAGCTAACATTCCACTCCTTGGTCTAGTCTGGGTACCAGTCTGTTTAGCTAACATTCCACTCCTTGGTCTAGTCTGGGTACCAGTCTGTTTAGCCATCATTCCACTCCTTGGTCTAGTCTGGGTACCAGTCTGTTTAGCTAACATTCCACTCCTTGGTCTAGTCTGGGTACCAGTCTGTTTAGCTAACATTCCACTCCTTGGTCTAGTCTGGGTACCAGTCTGTTTAGCTAACATTCCACTCCTTGGTCTAGTCTGGGTACCAGTCTGTTTAGCTAACATTCCACTCCTTGGTCTAGTCTGGTACCAGTCTGTTTAGCTAACATTCCACTCCTTGGTCTAGTCTGGTACCAGTCTGTTTAGCTAACATTCCACTCCTTGGTCTAGTCTGGGTACCAGTCTGTTTAGCTAACATTCCACTCCTTGGTCTAGTCTGGGTACCAGTCTGTTTAGCTAACATTCCACTCCTTTGTCTAGTCTGGTACCAGTCTGTTTAGCTAACATTCCACTCCTTGGTCTAGTCTGGGTACCAGTCTGTTTAGCTAACATTCCACTCCTTGGTCTAGTCTGGGTACCAGTCTGTTTAGCTAACATTCCACTCCTTGGTCTAGTCTGGTACCAGTCTGTTTAGCTGAACATTCCACTCCTTGGTCTAGTCTGGGTACCAGTCTGTTTAGCTAACATTCCACTCCTTGGTCTAGTCTGGGTACCAGTCTGTTTAGCTAACATTCCACTCCTTGGTCTAGTCTGGGTACCTGTCTGTTTAGCTAACATTCCACTCCTTGGTCTAGTCTGGGTACCAGTCTGTTTAGCTAACATTCCACTCCTTGGTCTAGTCTGGGTACCAGTCTGTTTAGCTAACATTCCACTCCTTGGTCTAGTCTGGGTACCAGTCTGTTTAGCTAACATTCCACTCCTTGGTCTAGTCTGGGTACCAGTCTGTTTAGCTAACATTCCACTCCTTGGTCTAGTCTGGGTACCTGTCTGTTTAGCTAACATTCCACTCCTTGGTCTAGTCTGGGTACCAGTCTGTTTAGCTAACATTCCACTCCTTGGTCTAGTCTGGTACCAGTCTGTTTAGCTAACATTCCACTCCTTGGTCTAGTCTGGGTACCAGTCTGTTTAGCTAACATTCCACTCCTTGGTCTAGTCTGGTACCAGTCTGTTTAGCTAACATTCCACTCCTTGGTCTAGTCTGGGTACCAGTCTGTTTAGCTAACATTCCACTCCTTGGTCTAGTCTGGGTACCAGTCTGTTTAGCTAACATTCCACTCCTTGGTCTAGTCTGGTACCAGTCTGTTTAGCTAACATTCCACTCCTTGGTCTAGTCTGGGTACCAGTCTGTTTAGCTAACATTCCACTCCTTGGTCTAGTCTGGGTACCAGTCTGTTTAGCTAACATTCCACTCCTTGGTCTAGTCTGGTACCAGTCTGTTTAGCTAACATTCCACTCCTTGGTCTAGTCTGGGCACCAGTCTGTTTAGCTAACATTCCACTCCTTGGTCTAGTCTGGGTACCAGTCTGTTTAGCTAACATTCCACTCCTTGGTCTAGTCTGGGTACCTGTTTAGCTAACATTCCACTCCTTGGTCTAGTCTGGTACCAGTCTGTTTAGCTAACATTCCACTCCTTGGTCTAGTCTGGGTACCAGTCTGTTTAGCTAACATTCCACTCCTTGGTCTAGTCTGGGTACCAGTCTGTTTAGCTAACATTCCACTCCTTGGTCTAGTCTGGGTACCAGTCTGTTTAGCTATCATTCCACTCCTTGGTCTAGTCTGGGTACCAGTCTGTTTAGCTAACATTCCACTCCTTGGTCTAGTCTGGTACCAGTCTGTTTAGCTAACATTCCACTCCTTGGTCTAGTCTGGGTACCAGTCTGTTTAGCTAACATTCCACTCCTTGGTCTAGTCTGGGTACCAGTCTGTTTAGCTAACATTCCACTCCTTGGTCTAGTCTGGGTACCAGTCTGTTTAGCTAACATTCCACTCCTTGGTCTAGTCTGGGTACCTGTTTAGCTAACATTCCACTCCTTGGTCTAGTCTGGGTACCAGTCTGTTTAGCTAACATTCCACTCCTTGGTCTAGTCTGGTACCAGTCTGTTTAGCTAACATTCCACTCCTTGGTCTAGTCTGGTACCAGTCTGTTTAGCTAACATTCCACTCCTTGGTCTAGTCTGGTACCAGTCTGTTTAGCTAACATTCCACTCCTTGGTCTAGTCTGGGTACCAGTCTGTTTAGCTAACATTCCACCCCTTGGTCTAGTCTGGTACCAGTCTGTTTAGCTAACATTCCACTCCTTGGTCTAGTCTGGTACCAGTCTGTTTAGCTAACATTCCACTCCTTGGTCTAGTCTGGTACCAGTCTGTTTAGCTAACATTCCACTCCTTGGTCTAGTCTGGTACCAGTCTGTTTAGCTAACATTCCACTCCTTGGTCTAGTCTGGTACCAGTCTGTTTAGCTAACATTCCACTCCTTGGTCTAGTCTGGTACCAGTCTGTTTAGCTAACATTCCACTCCTTGGTCTAGTCTGGGTACCAGTCTGTTTAGCTAACATTCCACTCCTTGGTCTAGTCTGGTACCAGTCTGTTTAGCTAACATTCCACTCCTTGGTCTAGTCTGGTACCAGTCTGTTTAGCTAACATTCCACTCCTTGGTCTAGTCTGGTACCAGTCTGTTTAGCTAACATTCCACTCCTTGGTCTAGTCTGGTACCAGTCTGTTTAGCTAACATTCCACTCCTTGGTCTAGTCTGGTACCAGTCTGTTTAGCTAACATTCCACTCCTTGGTCTAGTCTGGTACCAGTCTGTTTAGCTAACATTCCACTCCTTGGTCTAGTCTGGGTACCAGTCTGTTTAGCTAACATTCCACTCCTTGGTCTAGTCTGGTACCAGTCTGTTTAGCTAACATTCCACTCCTTGGTCTAGTCTGGGTACCTGTTTAGCTAACATTCCACTCCTTGGTCTAGTCTGGGTACCAGTCTGTTTAGCTAACATTCCACTCCTTGGTCTAGTCTGGTACCAGTCTGTTTAGCTAACATTCCACTCCTTGGTCTAGTCTGGTACCAGTCTGTTTAGCTAACATTCCACTCCTTGGTCTAGTCTGGTACCAGTCTGTTTAGCTAACATTCCACTCCTTGGTCTAGTCTGGGTACCAGTCTGTTTAGCTAACATTCCACTCCTTGGTCTAGTCTGGTACCAGTCTGTTTAGCTAACATTCCACTCCTTGGTCTAGTCTGGTACCAGTCTGTTTAGCTAACATTCCACTCCTTGGTCTAGTCTGGTACCAGTCTGTTTAGCTACCATTCCACTCCTTGGTCTAGTCTGGTACCAGTCTGTTTAGCTAACATTCCACTCCTTGGTCTAGTCTGGGTACCAGTCTGTTTAGCTAACATTCCACTCCTTGGTCTAGTCTGGGTATATCTAGCCAAAGACATCTCAGCAGCAGTCATTATTCCTACAGGTACAGTAGGCTACAAGACATCTCAGGAGCAGTCATTATTCCTACAGGTACAGTATGCTACAAGACATCTCAGCAGCAGTCATTATTCCTACAGGTACAGTATGCTACAAGACATCTCAGCAGCAGTCATTATTCCTACAGGTACAGTATGCTACAAGACATCTCAGCAGCAGTCATTATTCCTACAGGTACAGTATGCTACAAGACATCTCAGGAGCAGTCATTATTCCTACAGGTACAGTATGCTACAAGACATCTCAGGAGCAGTCATTATTCCTACAGGTACAGTATGCTACAAGACATCTCAGCAGCAGTCATTATTCCTACAGGTACAGTAGGCTACA
>NC_059195.1:20261930-20299430 GCF_020615455.1 Coregonus clupeaformis
ATGGAGGAAAACATTACAGAGATACAGAGAAAGGCCACCCACTGATGCAATGCATTATATATGTATAGTGTGGAACTGTGTACGCATACAGTACATTGAGATTCTGCAAATGGAAGTCCAAGAGGAAATAGGCCTGTGTTATAGAGGGTGCACTATTAGTTTTAACATCATTCATGACTGGTTGAATAATTAATGTACAAGGAATTTGATAGATTTGAGTCACCAAATGAATATCACCATTTTTAGAAGACCTATTATAGTAACTATGGAGATGTTGATGTTGTATGGGAAGCTACGCTCCTATATAACAGATGGTCTCAGTCTGAGAGACAGTTGAAAGCTGTGTGGATTATTGCATTTTACGTCATCTAAACCCGTGGGTGACTTAGCCAGTGGTCTAGCAGTATGGAGGATGTGATATTAACCCTATGGACAGTACAGCTCCAGCTGGATGTCAAAGAACAAAGCCATCTAGATGTGTGTGTTTTCAGGAAGTATTTAGGTTAAAGACATCAGTGAAAGTGGAATCCCTGGGGACATCTGATCCACTAGTCTGTATCTGTAAGTCCACTGCCCTGACCACGTTTCCACTAGAGCCAATGTAATATCAAGACAACATGATGGTTGATACACACACTGTAACTGTGTTCGAATACCGATACTATCAGTCAAATGTAATTATAAAGCTCTTTTTACATCGGCCATTTTTATTTCTTCATTTTTTTCATTTAGCAGAGGCTCTTATCCTGAAAGACTTACAGTTAGTGAGCACATACATTTTCATACTGGCCCCCCATGGGAATCGAACCCACAACCCTGCCGTCGCAAACGCCATGCTCTACCAACTGAGCTACACAGGACTGATGTCACAGAGATCGGCAGATGTCACTATCATACTGTATACTACATACTTAATGAGTATATACTACATACTATATACTATTAGTTCATTTTAGTATACTGTAAACTAACGGTATACTTTCAGTTGAGTCTACTAGAGCTTTGCCTGTCTACTGGAAGTTGATGCTGTTGCTATGCAACTTCTCGCTAGCTTGTTAGCATAACAAATTACTAGCTACACATCTTACGACTTCATTAACAATGTCCATTGAGAACGTACAACGACTATACCACTTAGTAGCTAAGGTAAGAATGACGTGAATAATAATGTCAATAAACGTTGGGTAGTTAGTTAGATAGCATATAGTTAATATACTGACAAGTTCGATGTATTAAGTAGCCAACTTACATTAGGTAGCTAGCTAACATACCGGTACATACAAGCAACTGCTGTAATGATATGCTATGCGGTTCGTAAGGCTAGAGTAGCTAACAAATTCAAATGTCATAACATAACCCACCAGTCCTATCGTCCTACTGTCATAACATAACCCACCAGTCCTATCGTCCTACTGTCATAACATAACCCACCAGTCCTATCGTCCTACTGTCATAACATAACCCACCAGTCCTATCGTCCTACTGTCATAACATAACCCACCAGTCCTATCGTCCTACTGTCATAACATAACCCACCAGTCCTATCGTCCTACTGTCATAACATAACCCACCAGTCCTATCGTCCTACTGTCATAACATAACCCACCAGTCCTATCGTCCTACTGTCATAACATAACCCACCAGTCCTATCGTCCTACTGTCATAACATAACCCACCAGTCCTATCGTCCTACTGTCATAACATAACCCACCAGTCCTATCGTCCTACTGTCATAACATAACCCACCAGTCCTATCGTCCTACTGTCATAACATAACCCACCAGTCCTATCGTCCTACTGTCATAACATAACCCACCAGTCCTATCGTCCTACTGTCATAACATAACCCACCAGTCCTATCGTCCTACTGTCATAACATAACCCACCAGTCCTATCGTCCTACTGTCATAACATAACCCACCAGTCCTATCGTCCTACTGTCATAACATAACCCACCAGTCCTATCGTCCTACTGTCATAACATAACCCACCAGTCCTATCGTCCTACTGTCATAACATAACCCACCAGTCCTATCGTCCTACTGTCATAACATAACCCACCAGTCCTATCGTCCTACTGTCATAACATAACCCACCAGTCCCAACATAACCCTAGTGGAGTGGACTGCATGGTTACAATTCACCAGTCCTATACACTGTCATAACATATTCATATCGTCCATCACACACATTAGGAGAATCACCACTCCACTCTCTTTAGCCGGAGGCAACATACAGTGACAGTCTCCCCAGCCGGCGGACTTCAAAACAAACGGTGTGCAGGGAAACGGCTTTCTTCTTCTCGTCATGTCCCCTCCTTTCCCCCATCCCTCCTCTCCTCTCCTCTCCACCTCCACTACACCGACTTCACCGGCGCTGTCACAGCAACCCAAGAGAACCGAGAAACAATTCTCCCTTTTTAAATGTCAGCAGTTTCCTTCTAATGTTATTCCATTCCGACTAGCACTCGTAGGTTCATTGCGCACGCAGGCACCCACCAGAACACACACACGCACGCACAGTAATTCAAAGATAACGTATAAAACACACGGCTCGCCCGTACCTTTGTTCACTCTCCGCAGTATTTGACATCTACATTTGAAAGAAAGAGCGATCATACTAGCATCTCTCAGTGCGCACGCTGGTACGGTGCTTGTCCGACGGCTCCGGAGGTGGTGTAGCGGATTCAGTGCACGGGTCTCTGTATTCCCCGCACATAGCAGGAGACCGAGAGCTTGTCCCAGCGGGAGAACGGTTACGGTAGCCCACACTTATTTACGAGCTGCTCCTGGCAGTGTAACCTCACAGTAACGGCAGATATTAAGCATCTAACCCTGCAGCAGGAACCGTGATGTATTCCGTTTCATCACCCCTCAATTCCGTCTTGAAATCCTATATTTTTATCTTCCTCTCTCGCATAAAAAAAATATACGCGTGGAATTGAACTGAAAAGCGTGCGCGCGAACCACTAATGAGAGCTTCAGGTAAAAAGAGGCCAATCTGTGCGTGCACCGTGCACCGTGCCCTCCCACCACCGTCACCATTCGTTTCATCGCGGGGTGTCTCACTGATGCTGAGATTAACCGTCTGTGCTATGATGAGGGAGGGAGGGTGATGGGGTTAAAACTCACACCTGTATAGCCCTACTATGGGGGCTTGCTGCTGATAGGCTACCTTGCGTTAGTCGAGAGACAAATACCGTATGTTTTCCATCAATGGACTGTTTCCCTTCCTCTCTCCAAAGACAGGAAGAGCATTAGGGTATCTGATGTTCTGCTCTGTTAAACCAGGTGGTGGATGCACTGTCCTATTCTCAACTCCACATTATCATGATGTTCTGTTCTCAAACCCACATTATCACGATGTTCTGCTCTGTTCTCAACTCCACATTATCATGATGTTCTGTTCTGTTCTCAACTCCACATTATCATGATGTTATGTCCTGTTCTCAACTCCACATTATCGTGATGTTCTGTTCTCAACTCCACATTATCATGATGTACAGTCAGATTGAGATAAGAGAGGTGGGGGGGGTGGTGTGTGTTTGTGTTTGTCTGTTTATTATTAAGATATACCCTCTGGTTTTCTCTCTCTCTCTCTCTCTCTCTCTCTCTCTCTCTCTCTCTCTCTCTCTCTCTCTCTCTCTCTCTCTCTCTCTCTCTCTCTCTCTCTCTCTCTCTCTCTCTCTCTCTCTCTCTCTCTCTCTCTCTCTCTCTCTCTCTCTCTCTCTCTCTCTCTCTCTCCCTCCCTCTCTCTCTCTCTCTGTGCTGATAAGCAAAAACAAGCGAGAGAGAGTCACATTCACACATTAGAGCAGCCAAGTGTGGCTACCCAAATGCAATTAATACTCCTCATTTTCCCCTCTGCTCTTTCTCTGCACCCTCCATTACCCAGCAGAGTCCAGCTCTCCATTCAATTGAATAAAGTCACACATTTACATTTGTGTCTTTCCGGCGGGCTGAAAAATGACTTGGCTTCATTCCAGACTGTAAAAAACGCTATAACCATTTGGAGATATCAATTATGATCCCATGCACACATTTATTTAGCCTTTGAAAGGATATCAAATGGCTGTGTTAAAAAGCACCATTCTTAATTATGGATTTGATGTCAGTTAACGCTTTAGGTTAAATCGCCTCTATGAAGTGTAGCTTCATGTGATGCATGTGATAGAAGGAGTCAGGCGCAGGAGGTCCTCTGTAGCTCAATTGGTAGAGCACAGCGCTTGTAACGCCAGGGTAGTGGGTTCGATCCCCGGGACCACCCATACGTAAAAATGTATGCGCACATGACTGTAAGTCGCTTTGGATAAAAGTGTCTGCTAAATGGCATATTATTATTATTATTTATTATAGGAGAGTAACACGCATCCAAAGAGTTTATTCCGTTGATAAACAGTTGCGCAAGCATGCGACAACAACACTCAGGCACAGTGGAAAATACTACCCTGGCAACAACAAGGTAAGGGTACCTCAACCGAGCTACACACAGCTCACTACAAACAATCACCCACACAGACAAGGAAGCAGAGGGAACACTTATACAATGACTAATTGGGGATGAGGACCAGGTGTGTATGTGATTAATTAGACAAGACAAGTGGAGTGATGATAAATGGATCGGCAGCAGCTAGTAAGCCGGTGACGACGAACGCCGAAACCTGCCCGAACAAGGAAGGGAGGCAGCCTCGGCGGAAGTCGGCCTCGGGGACGGCCAGGAGGACGTGGAGCAGGGCGAGCCGGATGGCGATGGTGGAAATCCCGTAACATGGAGGGATTGAGGATTTCCCTCACCGGGACCCAGCACCGTTCCTCCGGACTGTACCCCTCCCACTCCACGAGGTACTGAAAGCCCCCCACCCGACGCCTCGAATCCAGGATGGAACGGACTGAGTACGCCGGGGCCCCTTCGATGTCCAGAGGAGGTGGAGGGTCTCTGCTATAGATCTCTGCTCTAGGGGACCAGTACTAGACTATAGATCTCTAATCCAGGGGACCAGTACTAGACTATAGATCTCTAATCCAGGGGACCAGTACTAAACTATAGATCTTTAATCCAGGGGACCAGTACTAGACTATATATCTCTGCTCCAGGGGACCAGTACTAGACTATAGATCTCTAATCCAGGGGACCAGTACTAGACTATAGATCTCTAATCCAGGGGACCAGTACTAGACTATAGATCTCTAATCCAGGGGACCAGTACTAGGCTATATGGAGATCCACATGCTACTACTCTCTGTAAAGGGTTTGTCTCACCAGCAACAACAAAACCTCTAAGAGGAAATTGCTAGAGGGAAGAGACATGGGAGGAGAGAGAGAGAGAGAGAGAGAGAGAGAGAGAGAGAGAGAGAGAGAGAGAGAGAGAGAGAGAGAGAGAGAGAGAGAGAATGAGAGCGCAAAAGAGAGCGAGAGAGAGCAAGAGAGAGAGCGAGAGAGAAGAGAGGAGAGGGGAGAGAGGATTGAAGAGAGAGAGAGAGAAGAGAGAGAGAGAGAGAGAGAGAGAGAGAGAGTGAGAGAGAGAGAGGCAGAGAGAGAGAGAAAGAGAGAGAGAGAGAAAGAAAGAGAGAGAGAGAGAATCCATAACCCAGGGACTGAGGTATAAATTAAAGTGGCCGACATAATCTACTGGCTGTTATTAAAGACATAATTGATCGTAGGATAACCAGTGTGTGTGTGTCTCCTATCACTACCATTACCCAGCAGAAGACAGATGAGATGGGAGATATAGTACCCCGCCCCAGACACACACATACCCATCTATCTATCCTCTTTTGACATTGACAGGCTTTGACACAAGTAATGGGTGACCGGGCGTACTGGGAAATTGGTCCAAATAGCAGTGGATATAGATGTACCTGAAGGAAATGATACTGTACATGTCATTGACACTGATGTGAAAGGCATGGGGAACTACTGTACTCATTAACCTACTGGGTTCATTCAAATGGTATGGGTAGCACAAAATGGCACCCTATTCCAACACACTGTGAGGAATTGATCTCATTAAGGGAAAGCTGAAAATATATTATCTCTGGGGCTCTGAATATTGAGTGTGAAATAAGTGGACAAAGAGAGGGGGAGGGTTAGAGAGAGGGTGAAGGTTGGGGAGAGAGAGAGAGAGAGGGAGGGAGAGAGAGAGAGAGAGAGAGAGAGAGAGAGAGAGAGAGAGAGAGAGAGAGAGAGAGAGAGAGAGAGAGAGAGAGCAATAGAGAGAGGGTGAAGGGTGGAGAGAGAGAGAGGGAGAGAGAGACAGAGAGAGAGAGAGAGAGAGAGAGAGAGAGAGAGAGAGAGAGAGAGCACTAGAGAGAGGGTGAAGGTTGGAGAGAGAGAGAGAGAGAGAGAGAGAGGGAGAGCAATAGAGAGAGAGAGAGCGAGAGCGAGATTAGAATTCAGTAACTAGCGTTGAGTCCATGTCCTTTGAAAAATCTCCTAAAGAGATCACATTAGTTATAAACAGAAGTCTACTCCTTAACATGTTACAATGTCTGCATCCCAAATAGCACCCTATTCATACAGAGCTGTTGTCAAAAGTATGCTATGTAGGTAATACGGTGCCATTTGGGATGTCACTAATGACAAATGTGCTGCAATGGGCAGCATCACTGTACCAGGCTCCCTGCACCGACAGCTATGATACTAGCAGCCCCTAGTGGGGAGTTCGGGACAGTGCCTCTGGTTCATTGACTCAAGCAGAATTTCAATCAGCAAGCACAAAGTAACAAGAGTCATTGCATAATGGCTGTGTGTGGTATTATGGTACAATGGTACTACCTCAAATTTGAATGTAGGTTCATCCATGGCAGCCATCTTTCAGAGACCAAATATTTTCTTAAATTGGTCCTTTTGCGTTCATATCATCCACTGCAGAGTTGAATCTTTTCAGTTTTAGTCATTGTAAGCAACACTTTGTATACCCCCCAAAAGGAATATGGATTCAATGTAATGGGAGCAAATATAATTATATTACAGTCGGAACCCAATCATATTATTTGCAACCGAGTTACTACAATACAATAATGCAACACACAATGCAAACGAGAGAGTAGTCTCCCGTGACTGTAGCATCGTCTCTATCAAATTACAAATCTTCCCTTACAGATATAATTAGCTTGGGCTTTATTGGGCCCACAGCACAGCACAGAGAGAGAGAAAGAGAGAGAGAGAGAGAGAGAGAGAGAGAGAGAGAGAGAGAGAGAGAGAGAGAGAGAGAGAGAGAGAGAGAGAGAGAGAGAGAGAGAGAGAGAGGAGGAGAGAGAGAGACAAGGAGAAGGAGAGAGATAGAGAAGGAGAGAGATAGAGAGAGTGAGAGAGAGAGAGAGAGAGAGAGAGAGAGAGAGAGAGAGAGAGGCAGAGAGAGAGAGAGAGAGAGAGAGTGAGAGAGAGAAAGAGAGAGAGAGAGAGAGAGCGAGAGAGCGTGAGAGAAAAAGAGAGAGGAGGGGGTATATCGAGCGGTGGCTTCCTCATTTCTCACTTGACTTGGTTTAATGAAATGATGGACAGAGAGGTGAGAGAGAGAGGCCATATCCGCTAGAAAATAGGACTAGGTAAAAGAAATGGCAGAGTGGCATCATGAGTGTGTGTTTCTGACATGACTAAACGCACAAACAGACAAACACAAACGTCAGCCGCAAGCAGTAAATCTCCTGCTGGTGTCGACGAAGGTAGCGATTCAACAAGTAGAAGTGTCGGGAAATCAATAGAAAATGACGTTGGTCAGAGGCGACAAGACGGCTGCCCACTGCTAATATGCGTTCGTCACAACAACAGCACGCTTCTGGAAATAGTGTCTGCAGTGAGGAAGAGACTGAATATAGTAAACAGTGAAAAAGGAAAATGAAAGTACTCTACTGACGACCATAATTGAGCCATCTGCCTTACATGCCGCAACACTAAACTAAATCGTCCTCCACTCAAACATAAAAGAGCTAAACGAAGCGTGGACTTCAATAGCAATCAGCCACCCAGCCTTGTTCCCAGACTACACCTCCAGGCTCTACAAAGTGATGACAACAGGCTTCTGACAAAACCAAGTCCCAGTTTGTATGAGAGGAACAGAGAAAAGACTAACAGCAGCAAGCTGTTTTAGATCTGTCCTCCTTTGATGTAACTCTGCTTAGAAAAATTGTTCTTGATCGACGCTTATCCACAAAATGTAGCTTGTGAGGACTATGAGAGAGAGACAGGATAGAGGGAGAGAAAGAGATAGAAAGAGAGAGAGAGAACGAGAGAGAGAGAGAAAAAGAGAGAGAAAGAGAGACATGATAGAGGGAGCGAAAGAGAGACAATGAGAGAGAGAGAGAGAGAGAGAGAGAGAGAGAGAGAGAGAGAGAGATAGATAGATAGATAGATAGATAGATAGATAGATAGATAGATAGATAGATAGATAGATAGATAGATAGAGAGACAGAGAGAGAGAGAGAGAGAGATAGATAGATAGATAGATAGATAGATAGATAGATAGATAGATAGATAGAGAGAGAGAGACAGAGAGAGAGAGAGAGAGAAGGAGAGAGAGAGAGAGAGAGAGAGAGAGAGAGAGAGATAGATAGATAGATAGATAGATAGATAGATAGATATAGAGAGAGAGAGACAGAGAGAGAGAGAGAGAGAGAGAGAGAGAGAGAGAGAGAGAGAGAGAGAGAGAGAGACAGAGAGGGAGAGAGGCTCAGGCCCTCCTCACCACCATGGCTGAGGGATCAGTTCACGAAACTGGAGGGGGAGGTGGTCCTGCTCAGGGAGAGTGTGAGCAAACAGCAACCAGACATCACACCTTAGAGGAGCTCCTAACCAAGGTGCGGACAGAGCAGGACAGCAGCCTTGCAAAACAGCTGAAAGAAGTTCAGCAAGAGAGAGATAGACTCAAGAGAGAGCTGGCTGATCTAACAAAGGTGGTGAGAGAGCTCCAAAAAGACAGGCAGAGCAGTAATAACGAGCTGACCACACTAAGAGAGGAGCTGCAGGAGAGAAAGAGAACAGAGGACAGGCTGCAGGAGCAGCTAGATCACCACTTTATGACCTGCCCTCACACAGCAGAGGAGCCCACCTCAACCAGCCAGGCCTCCCCAGCCCTGCCGGCTGCATGCCTCCCCAGCCCTGCCGGCTGCATGCCTCCCCCCCAGCCCACAGAACAGCCTCCCACTGACAGCGGCACCGACACAAACTAGCCACACCCCAGCTCCAACACCCACCAGCCACAACTCTACCCCCTCCAGTCCAGAAGAAACACTGGCTGAGATTGTCCTGTTGATGGACTCAAATGGGAAGTTTGTTCAGGAGAATAAACTTTTCCCTAGACACAAAACGAGAAAGGTGTGATGTCCAACAACGCAGAGTGCCATGGCGCTGCTTGATAAGGCCCAGCTCGGGTCGCCAAGCCACATAATCATACACACCGGAAGCAACGACCTGCGTGCTCAGCAGGAGAGGGTGGCTACTTTACTAAGGGGAGTGATTGAGAAGGCCTCCGCAATCTTCCCCAACTCAAGGATCGTGGTGTCAACCCTTCTACAGAGGAAGGACTTCCACCCTGCCACAATCCAAAGAATAAACGCCAGCCTCTCCCGGGACTGTGCCCTGTGACCCAATGTACACCTGGCCCACCATCCCACCCTCGATCTGGACTGTCTCTATGACCATGTTCACCTGTACAGGGAGACAGTCCCCATCCTTGCTAAGACTCTCAAGGACGTCGCTTTAAACCGCATCCCGACCTCTCCAACCAGGAACAGCGGAGCAATCTCCACCCACCCGAGATCACCGAGACAACACCCCGGACCAGCACCCTGGACCCCACAGCCACGGCCACAGCACCACCAACCTCAATGCCCACCACATCCAGCGCAGCACAGACCACCCCAGCCCAGCTTCAGACCCACCCAGACGAGGCCTAACACCCCCCTCCCCCCTCTGCAGACCCACACCTGGAGGAGCCACAGCCCGGCAGACAGAGCTATGCACAAGCTGTGAGAGGAGCAACTGGCCCAGCTCCCACCAACGAAACGAGTGACATCAAACAAATGCTGAATCTACTATGCTCGCATGTGATAGGCCGAGGGTCATGGTAAGATGAGCACAAGAACTCCACCATCCTCACACTACATCCACCCAAGTGGCATGACACAAATACTATCTTAAATGATAAACAAATCACATTTGTATAATAAGAGTTTAACTTAATTGAAACATCCTATTTTAATAGTTCTTGTTGGATTGTGAGTGTTTATCCCATTTTGAAGGTAAAGAAAAAACAGTTATGAAATATTTTTACGTTGCATGTTGGAATTTACAAGGATTGAAGTCCTCTGCTTTTGGGCTAAAGAGCAGAAACCCAGACTTCCTTAAATAAATTAATGATGTTGGTATTGTAGTACTACAGGAAACATGGTGCAGAGGTGATGTTTCCACTGGCTGTCCACTAGGTTATAGGGAGATAATCGTACCATCCACCAAATTAAAAGGAATCACACAGGGCAGCGACTCAGGGGGAATGCTAATATGGTATAAATCTGAACTAACTAATTCAATCGAATTGATCAAAACAGGAGAATTCTTTAGCTGGCTAAAAATCAACAAGGAGGCTATCTTAACAGATAAAAACGTCTTCCTCTGTGCCACATACATTCCCCCCTCAGAGTCACCCTACTTCAATGAAGAGAGTTTCTCCATTCTAAAGGGGGAGATTAGTCACTTTCATACCCAAGGCAACGTACTGGTCTGTGGAGACCTGAATGCTAGAACAGCAGAACAACTAGACACTATTAACAGTCATGGGGACAAACACCTACCAGGAAGCAACAACCTTTCCCTCCCCACATACCCCCCCAGAAACAACTATGACAAAGTGAAAAACAAAAATGGAGTACAGCTCCTGAAGCTCTGTCGAACACTGGGTCTGTACATAGTCAATGGTAAGCTAAGAGGGGACTCTTTTGGTAGGTACACCTACCAGCTCTTCTCTTGGCAGCAGTACTGTAGACTACTTCATCACAGACCTCAACCCAGAGTCTCTCAGAGCCTTCACAGTCAGCCCACTAACACCTCTCTCTGACCACAGTAAAATCACAGTGTATCTGAGAAGAGCAGAACCCAACCATGAAGCATCACGGCCCAATAAATTACATGGTACTAAACAGACCTATAGATGGAGTGCAAACAGTACAGAAATCTACCAAAAAGCAATTAGTAGCTAAAAAATACAATCTCTCCTGGACAACTTTTTAGCCTTAACATTATCCTACAGCAATGAAGGTGTACTTTGGCCGTTTGGAACATAAACTTTATATTTGACAAATTAGCCTCCTTGGCTAATCTAAAGAAACATACGAGCAAACCAAAAATAATAGATAATGGAAAATGGTTTGATAATGATTGTAAAAATCTAAGGAAGTAATTGAGAAATACATCTAATCAAAACACAGAGACCCAGACAACAAAAATATACGCCTTCAATATGGGGAAACACTGAAGCAATACAAACACACCCTAAGAACAAAAAAGGAAGAGCACATTAGAAATCAGCTGGATGTGATTGAGGAATCCATAGAATCAAACCACTTCTGGGAGAATTGGAATAAATTAAACAAACCTCATAATGAGGAATTGGCTATCCAAAATGGGGATATGTGGAGAAATCACTTTGCAAACCTCTACAGCAATATAACAAAGAGCCCAGAACAACAAGATATACAAGAAAAATTACAAATCCTTGAATCAGCAGTCAAAGACTATCAGAATCCTGTGGATACCCCAATTACAGAACAATAATTATTGGAAAAACTTTGCACTCTCCAACCCAAAAAGGCCTGTGGTGCTGATGGTATTTTAAATGAAATGATCAAATATACAGACCACAAATTCAAATTGGCTATACTCAAACTATTCAACATTATTCTAACTGCAGGTATTTTCCCCGATATTTGGAACCAAGGACTGATCACACCAATTTATAAAAATGGAGACAAATTTGACCCAAATAATTACAGAGGAATTTGCGTTAACAGCAACTTGGGGAAAATTCTCTGCAGTATCATAAACAGCAGACTACATCATTTCCTTGATGAACACAACGTCCTAAGCAGAAGCCAGATTGGATTTGTAAAAAATTATCGCACAACAGACCACATTTACACCCCTCCACACTCTAATTGACAAACAAGTAAACCAAAACAAAGGCAAAATCTACTCGTGTTTTGTAGACTTCAAGAAAGCATTTGATTCAATTTGGCACGAAGGTCTTTTTTTTTTCAAACTAATAGAAAGTGGTATTGGAGGGAAAACATATGATGTTATTAAATCAATGTACACTAAAAACAAATGTGCGATTAAAATTGGCAACAAGCAAACAGACTTCTTCTCTCAGGGACGTGGGGTGAAACAGGGCTGCCCAATAAGTCCAACACTATATAACATCTACATTAATGAATTGGCAAAAACATTAGAAGAATCGGCAGCACCTGGTCTCACCCTACACAACACTGAAATCAAGTGTCTGCTGTACGCAGATGACCTGGTGCTGCTGTCTCCCACTAAGGAGGGGTTACAGCAGCATCTAGATCATCTGCACAGGATCTGTCAGACCTGGGCCCTGACCGTTAATAAAAAAAAATATGAATATAATGATATTCCAAAAAAGGTCAGGAAATCAGGATGACAAATATAAATTCTATTTGGACACAGTTCTATTAGAACACACCAAAAATTACACATATCTAGGACTAAATATCAGCAACACAGGTAGCTTTCACATGGCTGTGAATGAGCTGAGAGACAAAGCAAGAAGAGCATTCTATGCCATTAAAAGGAATATTAAAATCGAAATTCCAATTAGAATATGGCTCAAAAATTTCCAATCAGTTATAGAACCAATTGCTCTATATGGCAGAGAAGTATGGGGTCCGCTCTCTAATACTGAATTTACCAAATGGGACAAACATCCAATCGAAATACTGCATGCAGAGTTTTGCAAGACTGTATTGCAAGTGCAAAGAAAAACTCCAAATAACGCATGTAGAGCAGAATTGGGCCAATACCCCCTCCTTATTCGAATAGAAAAAAGAGCCATCAAATTTTACAACCATCTAAAAACAAGTGACCCCAAAACATTACATCACACAGCTTTACTATGTCAAGAGATGAAACAAGAGAAGAGTCCCCTCAGCCAGCTGGTTCTGAGGCTCAGTTCACTAACCAAAACCAACCTCATAGAGCCTCAGGACAGCACTCAGAAAATCTGGCCCAACCAAATCATCACAAAGGAAAAATAAAAATATATCACCTATTGGAAAGACACCACAAAAAATCAAAGTGTCACGCCCTGGCTCTAGGGACTCTTTTATGTTGAGCCAGGGTGTGTAGAGTCTATGTTTTGTGCTCTTTGTTTTCCATTCTAGGTCTTGTATTTCTATGTTGGCCAGAGTGGTTCCCAATCAGAGGCAACGAGTGTCAGCTGTTACTGGTTGTCTCTGATTGGGAACCATATTTAAACAGTCTGTTTTCCCTCAGTGTTTGTGGGATCTTGTTCCGTGTTTCCTGTGTAGGTTTGTGTTCGCACTTTTGGACGGCACGTATCGTTTTTGTTGTTTTGTTCGTGTAAACATTTAAATAAATATAAGTATGTTTGCATTCAACGCTGCGCCTTGGTCCTCCTCCTTCGACGGTCATGTTGAGATTGGTCGACTACTATTGCTTTAATGTATTGTTATTCTCATTAATATTGTTGTTGTAGTTGCTGTTAATGGTAATCCCATTTCCACTACTACTATTATTATTATTGCTGTTGGTCCCACCATTTTTGTTATATCTATACTTTGACAATGTAAGTAATTTTACTTGCCATGTCAATAAAGTCTATTGAATTGAATTGAATTGAATTGAGAGAGAGAGAGAGAGAGAGAGAGAGAGAGAGAGACAGAGATGAGAGAGAGAGAGAGAGACAGAGAGAGAGAGAGAGACAGAGAGAGAGAGAGACAGAGAGAGGGAGAGAGAGAGAGCGAGAGAGAGAGAGAGCCAGCCCCCACAACCCCTTGCCACCAGAGGGGGCTCACACTTTAAAGAAGGGAGGGCAGAGGTGAGAAATAGAGAGGGAGAGAAAGAGAGACAGCCCAGCTCCCCCCCCCCCCCACGCTTTAAAGAAGGGAGGGCAGAGGTGCCAGACTTACGCACAGACACAAACACACTCTGAGCAACGTGGAGATGGTTGCCATGGTGACCTTGATCAGAGCAGGGCTCAGAGTTGCTGACGGAGGTGGTGTGAGGGCAGAGTGAGTGTGTGTGTGTGTGTGTGTGTGTGTGTGTGTGTATGAACAAGCACCCCTGTGGCGAGGGGGAAGGCAGTCTGTGTGAATTAAATCACACTGCTCACAGCCTCACCTGCTCACCCAGCAGCTCTCTAGAGGGGGTTGTAGTGATTCTGGGGTACAGGGGGATTTAGATACTGTTAGTATGAAGACCTGTTCTCCCTCTGTCACAAGAGAGAATAAAGTCTCAGAATGTCTTGTATGAAATGGAACTGAACTATGAACTCTGCAAATCAGCCCACACCGCAATAAAAATTACATTTAACCGGAAACAAACTAATGCAGGTTCAAGCTGGCTAAAAAGGTGAAACAAGGTCAAGCTTTCAATAAACAGAATAACTAATTTGAATAAATACACCGTACAGCCATGATTCAAACAAACTGATCAAGCTAGGAGTTTCTCAGGAGCAGCCACCTAGCCTTTCTCTGACCTGTTTCCACCCGCCTGGGGGGTGTCGGTCGGTCAGACTGGTAGTCCGGGTGGGAGACCACAGCTGCTTCTCAAATAGCAACCCATTCCCTGTATAGCGCACTGGTTCTGACCACAGGGCTACGTAGGGTGATGTATTTGAGACACAACGCCATGTGCCTGTCTGCTCTGCGTGGGTATCCACTCCAGGAGAGGGACGGTCCATGTTCCCCGTCTGTCACCTCTGGTAGTCCAACCACCCTCCCACTCCCTGACACAAGCACTAATTTGAAACGCCTACACAGCAAGGTCACTAAACTCCAAAACTGGTCCTTTATTTTTCAACTATGTGGGTACCCAAGAGGAGATGGAGAGAGAGGGAGAGAGAGAGGGTTTAGTTTGCTTTGGCAATGTAAACATATGTTTCCCATGCCAATAAAGCCCCTTGAATTGAAATTGAAATTGAATTGAAATTGAATTGAGAGAGCGAAAGAGAGCTAGAGACAGATAGACAAAGAAAGAGAGACAACAAGAGGAGGAAGAGCAATAGAATAGACAGTATCATCATCATCATCATCATCAACCAGGACAATGTTTGATCAATGAGTCTCATAATGAGTTGGAGTTTCAGTGCAGTAAGTAGATGGATGACCTGCCGACTGGCTGATAGAAGAGGAGGGTGTTTGGACAGAGACAGACCCTGTAACTGGCTGTTACTGACTGGCTGACTGGCTGACTGGCTGGCTGACTGGTTGACTGGCTGACTGACTGGTGACTGGCTGACTGGCTGACTGACTGACAGACTGGTTGACTGGCTGACTAGCTGACTGGCTGACTGACTGACTGGTTGACTGGCTGACTGGCTGACTGGCTGACTGACTGACTGGCTGACTGGCTGACTGGTTGACTGGCTGACTGGTTGACTGGCTGACTGGCTGACTGACTGACTGGCTGACTGGCTGACTGACTGGTTGACTGGCTGACTGGCTGACTGACTGACTGGTTGACTGGTTGACTGACTGACTGGCTGACTGACTGGCTGACTGACTGACTGGCTGACTGGTTGACTGGCTGACTGACTGGTGACTGGCTGACTAGCTGACTGGCTGACTGACTGGTTGACTGGCTGACTGACTGGCTGACAGACTGGTTGACTGGCTGACTAGCTGACTAGCTGACTGGCTGACTGGCTGACTGGCTGACTGACTGGTGACTGACTGATAAAGGAGGGGGTTTGGACACAGACCCTGCTGCTAACTGTCTGGCTGACTGGCTGCACTCTGCTGGCTGGCCTACAGGTGGAGCTCTTTCTCCGGTTTGATCATAAACAGGCTGGATAGAGGTGTTCTGTACTGTAAAACACAGTTATTTCTGGCAAACGGTGGCTACTTTGAAGAATCTCAAACGTAAAATATATTTTGGTTACTACATGATTCCATATGTGTTATTTCATAGTTTTGATGTCTTCACTATTATTCTACAATGTAAAACATTTAAAAAATAAATAAAGACAAACCCTTGAATGAGGAGGTGCGTCCAAACTTTTGACTGGTACTGTACGTGTTCCAACATGACCCAACTGGGCCCAGATGTCAATTCAACATATAATCCACGTCGCTTCAACGTAATTTCACTGAAATGACGTGGAAACAACATCGATTCAACCAGTGTGTGCCCAGTGGGGAGTGTGGGAGTGTCACATTGACCCTGTATCTGACCGTAACAGGTCATCGAGTGAGAGTCAGAATGTCTAGAACGTGTGAATGTATGACACAGAGAACGTCGGCTGGCAGGGGAAGAGGTGAGAAAAGTCTCCTGCACTGAAATAGATCCAACCTCCACGGGAGCTCACCGCTAACTGCATAGTGGGGGAAACGGCAGGGGTTAGGTACTGTCATAGAACCTCCACGGGAGCTCACCGCTAACTGCATAGTGGGGGAAACGGCAGGGGTTAGGTACTGTCACAGAACCTCCACGGGAGCTCACCGCTAACTGCATAGTGGGGGAAACGGCAGGGGTTAGGTACTGTCATAGAACCTCCACGGGAGCTCACCGCTAACTGCATAGTGGGGGAAACGGCAGGGGTTAGGTACTGTCATAGAACCTCCACGGGAGCTCACCGCTAACTGTATAGCGGGGGAAACGGCAGGGGTTAGGTACTGTCATAGAACCTCCACGGGAGCTCACCGCTAACTGCATAGTGGGGGAAACGGCAGGGGTTAGGTACTGTCACAGAACCTCCACGGGAGCTCACCGCTAACTGTATAGCGGGGGAAACGGCAGGGGGTTAGGTACTGTCATAGAACCTCCACGGGAGCTCACCGCTAACTGCATAGTGGGGGGAAACGGCAGGGGTTAGGTACTGTCATAGAACCTCCACGGGAGCTCACCGCTAACTGTATAGCGGGGGAAACGGCAGGGGTTAGGTACTGTCATAGAACCTCCACGGGAGCTCACCGCTAACTGTATAGCGGGGGAAACGGCAGGGGTTAGGTACTGTCATAGAACCTCCACGGGAGCTCACCGCTAACTGTATAGTGGGGGAAACGGCAGGGGTTAGGTACTGTCACAGAACCTCCACGGGAGCTCACCGCTAACTGCATAGTGGGGGAAACGGCAGGGGTTAGGTACTGTCACAGAACCTCCACGGGAGCTCACTGCTAACTGCATAGTGGGGGAAACGGCAGGGGTTAGGTACTGTCATAGAACCTCCACGGGAGCTCACCGCTAACTGCATAGTGGGGGAAACGGCAGGGGTTAGGTACTGTCATAGAACCTCCACGGGAGCTCACCGCTAACTGCATAGTGGGGGAAACGGCAGGGGTTAGGTACTGTCATAGAACCTCCACGGGAGCTCACCGCTAACTGTATAGCGGGGGAAACGGCAGGGGTTAGGTACTGTCACAGGCAGTGAAGATACATTTCAGTTGAACATTTAGGGATAATGACAATTCTATTATATTCTAGTGTTCTATTCTATTTGATTATATTGCCTAGGGACCCTATTCATGGGTTGCATGTTTCGTCAGAATATTGTTTTGAATTGTCATTTTAGGACTGATAATCAGCTGAGTCTCAATGGGTAATGATGAAGATTTAGTCTAAAGTGCGTTACTGTGGCTTGTAATCTAGACGAAACAGCAGTCATACACAGTCCATTCCACACATGATCATTTTCCACCATACACGCTACTAATATAAAATCTAGATCTGTCATGCAGTAGCTAAGTGAAGCTATCCAATCTCACTGAAGGATACAGAAACTAATATCCACTGCTGGTCTCCTGACTATTCATGGGTTGCACGTTCTGTCACAATATTGTTTTGAACGTTCTTATTAGGGCTGATGCCCGGCTGAGCATTCTACTCAATGCAGTCCCAAGTGGTGCTGATGAAGATTTGTTCCATTGTGCGTTACTGTGGCTTGGAAACACCATGACATTTCAGAAGGAGGTAAATGGTGAGTAGGAAAACCTTTTGTCATCATTGTGATGTCACCAGATTGACTTTAGATGCAATATAACTTTAGCTGGCTAGCAAAGAAGACTGAGGGGATATCACCAACAATGTAGCTAGCTAACGTTAGCATTGCTAACTATTTCTGTCAAACGTTGCTAGCTCATGGCATCTATCTAAAGTAAACTTGACGACATCATAATGATGGCAAAGTTATTTTCTACTAATTATTTGTCTACTTTAGCAATGTCATCATATTTCCAGGCCACTATAGTGTAAATGTGTAGAAACAGTCATTAGCCGCCGTTCAGAAAGACTGTGCATTAATCATCAGTCAGACATCAATATGCTGCGGCATCTGTAGAACGTTGAAAAGCATGGCAACGACGTGACCGAGTGACGGAGGTGCAACCCATGACTAGAGCCATCAGACTGTTCCCTCTCCCAACCCTCCTAACCCTCCTATCCCCTAGAGACCATACAGAGCAGCATCAGGCTGTTACCTCTCCTAACCCTCCTATCCCCTAGAGACCCTACAGAGCAGCATCAGACTGTTACCTCTCCTAACCCTCCTAACCCTCCTATCCCCTAGAGACCCTACAGAGCAGCATCAGACTGTTACCTCTCCTAACCCTCCTAACCCTCCTATCCCCTAGAGACCCTACAGAGCAGCATCAGACTGTTACCTATCCTAACCCTCCTAACCCTCCTATCCACTAGAGACCCTACAGAGCAGCATCAGACTGTTACCTCTCCTAACCCTCCTAACCTCCTAACCCTCCTAACCCTCCTAACCCTCCTATCCCCTAGAGACCCTACAGAGCAGCATCAGACTGTTACCTCTCCTAACCCTCCTAACCCTCCTATCCCCTAGAGACCCTACAGAGCAGCATCAGACTGTTACCTCTCCTAACCCTCCTAACCCTCCTATCCCCTAGAGACCCTACAGAGCAGCATCAGACTGTTACCTCTCCTAACCCTCCTAACCCTCCTATCCCCGAGAGACCCTACAGAGCAGCATCAGACTGTTACCTCTCCTAACCCTCCTAACCCTCCTATCCCCGAGAGACCATACAGAGCAGCATCAGACTGTTACCTCTCCTAACCCTCCTAACCCTCCTATCCCCGAGAGACCCTACAGAGCAGCATCAGACTGTCACCTCTCCTAACCCTCCTAATCCTCCTATCCACTAGAGACCCTACAGAGCAGCATCAGACTGTTACCTCTCCTAACCCTCCTAACCTCCTAACCCTCCTAACCCTCCTAACCCTCCTAACCCTCCTATCCCCTAGAGACCCTACAGAGCAGCATCAGACTGTTACCTCTCCTAACCCTCCTAACCCTCCTATCCCCTAGAGACCCTACAGAGCAGCATCAGACTGTTACCTCTCCTGACCCTCCCTAACCCTCCTATCCCCTAGAGACCCTACAGAGCAGCATCAGACTGTTACCTCTCCTAACCCTCCTAACCCTCCTATCCCCTAGAGACCCTACAGAGCAGCATCAGACTGTTACCTCTCCTAACCCTCCTAACCCTCCTATCCCCTAGAGACCCTACAGAGCAGCATCAGACTGTTACCTCTCCTAACCCTCCTAACCCTCCTATCCCCTAGAGACCATACAGAGCAGCAGCAGACTGTTACCTCTCCTAACCCTCCTAACCCTCCTATCCCCTAGAGACCCTACAGAGCAGCATCAGACTGTTACCTCTCCTAACCCTCCTATCCCCTAGAGACCCTACAGAGCAGCATCAGACTGTTACCTCTCCTAACCCTCCTAACCCTCCTATCCCCTAGAGACCCTACAGAGCAGCATCAGACTGTTACCTCTCCTAACCCTCCTAACCCTCCTATCCCCTAGAGACCCTACAGAGCAGCATCAGACTGTTACCTCTCCTAACCCTCCTAACCCTCCTATCCCCTAGAGACCCTACAGAGCAGCATCAGACTGTTACCTCTCCTAACCCTCATAACCCTCCTATCCCTAGAGACCCTACAGAGCAGCATCAGACTGTTACCTCTCCTAACCCTCCTAACCCTCCTATCCCTTAGAGACCCTACAGAGGAGCATCAGACTGTTACCTCTCCTAACCCTCCTAACCCTCCTATCCCCTAGAGACCCTACAGAGCAGCATCAGACTGTTACCTCTCCTAACCCTCCTAACCCTCCTATCCCCTAGAGACCCTACAGAGCAGCATCAGACTGTTACCTCTCCTAACCCTCCTAACCCTCCTATCCCCTAGAGACCCTACAGAGCAGCATCAGACTGTTACCTCTCCTAACCCTCCTAACCCTCCTATCCCCTAGAGACCCTACAGAGCAGCATCAGACTGTTACCTCTCCTAACCCTCCTAACCCTCCTATCCCCTAGAGACCCTACAGAGCAGCATCAGACTGTTACCTCTCCTAACCCTCCTAACCCTCCTATCCCCTAGAGACCCTACAGAGCAGCATCAGACTGTTACCTCTCCTAACCCTCCTAACCCTCCTATCCCCTAGAGACCCTACAGAGCAGCATCAGACTGTTACCTCTCCTAACCCTCCTAACCCTCCTATCCCCTAGAGACCCTACAGAGCAGCATCAGACTGTTACCTCTCCTAACCCTCCTAACCCTCCTATCCCCTAGAGACCCTACAGAGCAGCATCAGACTGTTACCTCTCCTAACCCTCCTAACCCTCCTATCCCCTAGAGACCCTACAGAGCAGCATCAGACTGTTACCTCTCCTAACCCTCCTAACCCTCCTATCCCCTAGAGACCCTACAGAGCAGCATCAGACTGTTACCTCTCCTAACCCTCCTAACCCTCTTATCCCCTAGAGACCCTACAGAGCAGCATCAGAGGGCTTTAGCTCCAGACCATAGGGGATAATTGCTGAAGGGCCTCGGGCTACAACCCCCAATGGCAGGGGTCTTTATGCTTCTGTCATCCAGCCAACCTCAGGGGTCTAGCACCAGGCACCAGTCAACTGAAACTAGAAGTAAACCCAGGGCCTGCTACTGCCAACCTGTCTGATCTATCTCTATGACAGAGGCCAACCTGTCTGATCTATCTCTATGACAGAGGCCAACCTGTCTGATCTATCTCTATGACAGAGGTCAACCTGTCTGATCTATCTCTATGACAGAGGCCAACCTGTCTGATCTATCTGTATGACAGAGGTCAACCTGTCTGATCTATCTGTATGACAGAGGCCAACCTGTCTGATCTATCTCTATGACAGAGGTCAACCTGTCTGATCTATCTCTATGACAGAGGTCAACCTGTCTGATCTATCTCTATGACAGAGGTCAAGGTATGGGGTGTATGACAGAGGTCAACCTCTCTGATTGGTCCAGGGTGTATGACAGAGGTCAACCTGATTGGTCCAGGGTGTATAAGGGAAGACCAGATACAGTTAATATTGACTTCTCCATAGTAAGGTCATATAGTTAATATTGACTTCTCTATACTAAGGTCCTATAGTTAATATTGACTTCTCTATAGTAAGGTCCTATAGTTAATATTGACTTCTCTATAGTAAGGTCCTATAGTTAATATTGACTTCTCTATACTAAGGTCCTATAGTTAATATTGACTTCTCTATAGTAAGGTCCTATAGTTAATATTGACTTCTCTATAGTAAGGTCCTATAGTTAATATTGACTTCTCTATAGTAAGGTCCTATAGTTAATATTGACTTCTCTATAGTAAGGTCCTATAGATAATATTGACTTCTCTATAGTAAGGTCCTATAGATAATATTGACTTCTCTATAGTAAGGTCCTATAGTTAATAGTGACTTCTCCATAGTTGTCACGGTTTCGGCCGAGGCTGCCTCTCTCCCTTGTTCGGGCAGGCTTCGCGTTCGTTGTCTCCGAATAATAGCTGCCACCGTTGTATGTTTCATGTTCGTTTGCTTTTGTCTGATTGTTGTCACACCTGTTATCATTTAGTGTCATTAGTGTCCTATTTAGTTCTCGTTGTGTTTGTCAGGTGTTGTGTGTTATTGATTTTGGTCAGTCGTGTGTAGGGCTTCATTCTTGTATTTCGCTCGGTTGAGCTTCCCTCCACTGCGTTGGAGTATTACGCACCTGTTTTGTGCGCTTTTGTTTTGTGCGCCTACGTGCGTATTTCGCCTTCGGGCAAGAGTTGTCCTATTCCCGTGTTGGGCGATTACTAAAGTCTGTTGGACTATCCGTCGGTGTCCTGCGTTTGATTCCACCACTGCACCCACCTACAGCACGCGTTTGACAGAATAACACACCTACAATGGAATCAGCAGGAGCCGCAGCAGCCCAGGCGACGCTGGAGGACAGGGTCCGGGAACAAGCTGACCAGATCCTGCAGATGGGGACCGCGCTGCAGGAGGTGATCACCACCATCCGAGGCTGGGGGCGCCTCCACCGCCACCCTCCGTGCCAGCACCATCGGCCAGTCAGCCTATTCCCGCACCCGGAACCCCGAGGAGTCCGACTCTCGCTCCCGAGGGCTTACGATGGGACCGCGGCCGGGTGCCAGGTTTCTTCTCCAGGTGGAGCTGTACCTGGCCACCGTGCACCCGGCGCCCTCGGGACATGAGCGTGTCCGCCCTGATCTCCTGCCTGTCCGGGGAAGGGCGTTGGAATGGGGCCAACGCGGGAGTGGAGGAGGATCGACGGACACCATAACTTACGACGAGTTCTCCCGCCGCTTCAAGGCAGTGTTTGACCGTCCCCCGGAGGGGAAAGCGGCGGGGGGAGCGTCTGGTCTTCCTCCGGCAGGGGGGAGGAGGAGTGCTCAGGAGTTCGCCTCGAATTCTGTACTCTAGCGGCAGATGCAGGGTGGAATGATCGGGCCTCGTCGATCACTACAGATGTAGTCTACGAGAGGACGTCCGTCGGGAGCTGGCCTGTAGGGACACCAGCCTCACGTTCGACCAGTTGGTGACTATGTCCATCAGGCTGGATAACCTGCTAGCTACCCGCGGACGTCCCGAGGGGGTCCGTCCATTTCACCCTCCAGCGCCTCCGAGCCGTGCCCCATGGAGCTCGGGGCGCTGGCGCTCAGAGAGAGGAGGGGTCGGGCACTAGGGGTCCATCCCCCTGCACCAACTGTGGTCGGGGAGGACACACCGCGGCTAGGTGCTGGGGATGGCGATCCAGGTGATGGCGACAGGTCCCGCACTGGGGATTCCCTCCAGGTGAGTAGGCGCCCCACTCACCCAGAGCTCTCTGTTGCACATTTCTGTATACCTGTGCGTTTTCCACAGGTAGCACCTCATTCCCAGCATAAGGCGCTTGGTAGATTCAGGCGCGGCTGGGAATTTATTGATAAGAAGTTTTGTTTAGCTTTAGGGATTCCCCTTCTTCCTGTTGATGTCCCTTTCCCCGTTCATGCCCTAGATAGCCGTCCGTTGGGTGCAGGCTTGATCAGGAGGTCACTGCGCCACTTAGGATGTGTGCGCAGGGGGGTCATCAGGAGATGATTCAGCTATTTCTGATTGACTCTCCCTGCGTATCCGGTGGTGCTGGGCATGCCCTGGTTGAGTACCCATAACCCATCTATTTCGTGGCAGGAGAGGGCTCTGATGGAGTGGTCTGCCCAGTGTGTGGGTAGATGTTTAGGCGTTTCCGTAGGGGCTACCTCGGTGGAGAGTCCAAACCAGGTGCCCGCGATTGCACGTTCCCCCTGAGTATGGGGATTTGGCTATTGCGTTTAATAAGTCGAGGGCGACGCGGTTGCCGCCCCATAGGCAGGGAGATTGTGCGATAGACCTCCAGGCAGGAGCTGCGCTCCCACGGAGCCATGTGTATCCTCTGTCTCAAGAGGAGAAGAAAGCTATGGAGACTTACATAGAGGAATCTCTGAGACAAGGATACATACAGCCTTCCACTTCCCCTGCGTCCTCGAGTTTCTTTTTTGTGAAGAAAAGGATGGTGGTTTGCGCCCGTGCATCGATTACCGTGGTCTCAATCAGATTACGGTGAAGTACAGTTATCCACTCCGCTTGATTGCGACCATGACTGAGTCATTGCATGGGGCGCGTTTCTTCACTAAATTAGATCTCAGGAGCGCGACAACTTGCGTGCGTCAGGGGAGGGCGATGAATGGAAGACAGCCTTTAGTACCACCTCGGGCCATTACGAGTATCTGGTCATGCCATACGGGTTGATGAACGCTCCGTCAGTTTTCCAATCATTCGTGGATGAGATCTTCAGGGACATGCAGGGGCAGGGGGTGGTTGTGTACATAGATGACATTCTCGTGTACTCGCCTACCCGTGGTCGAGCATGTGGCCCTGGTGCGCAGAGTGTTGCTGGAGGCTGGTGGAGCACGACCTGTATGTTAAGGCAGAGAAGTGTCTGTTTTTCCAGGAGTCGGTCTCCCTTTTGGGGTATCAGTTGTCTGCGTCAGGGGTGAAGATGGAGGTAGACCGGGTGTCGGCCGTGCGTAATTGGCGAAACACCAACCACTGTGAAGGAGGTGCAGCAGTTTTTGGGGTTTGCGAAATTACTACCGGAGGTTTATCCGGGGTTTTGGACAGGTGGCAGCTCCCATCACGTCTCTTTTGAAGGGGGGTCCGTAAGCGTCTGCAGTGGTCGGCCGAGGCGGACAGGGCGTTTGGGAGGCTGAAGGACCTGTTTACCTCGGCCCCGGTGCTGGCGCATCCGGATCCTTCTTTGCCGTTCCAGGTAGAGGTGGACGCGTCAGAGGCCGGTCCAGGAGCCGTGGCTCACAACGGTCTGGCGCGCCACCTAAACTCCGCCCCTGTGCTTTTATTCTAAGAAGCTCAGTCCGTCGGAGCGGAACTATGATGTAGGGGACAGGGAGCTGTTAGCCGTGGTACAGGCCCTAAAGGTGTGGAGGCACTGGCTTGAGGGGGCTCAACACCCTTTCCTCATTTTGACGGACCACCGTAACCTGGAGTACATCCGGGCAGCGAGGAGGCTGAACCCTCGCCAGGCAAGATGGAATATGTTCTTGACCAGGTTTACATTTAAGATCACGTACATCCCTGGGTCACAGAACGGTAAGGCAGATGCGCTGTCTCGGCGGGTATGACACGGAGGAGAGGTCCGTGGAGCCCACTCCCATACTGCCGGAGTCGTGTCTGGTGGCACCGGTAGTGTGGGAGGTCGATGCTGAACTCGAAAGGCGAGCAGCACGCACCGACCCTAGTCCACCACAGTGCCCGGAGGGTCGGAAGTACGTCCGCTCGAGGTTCGGGATCGATTGATCTATTGGGCTCACACGTCACCCTCCTCTGGACATCCGGGTATCGGCCGGACAGTGCACTGTCTTAGTGCCAAGTACTGGTGGCCCACGTTGGCAAGGGATGTGAGGGTTTATGTTTCCTCCTGCTCGGTGTGCGCCCAGTGTAAGGCGCCTAGACATCTGCCTAGGGGGTAGTTACTACCCCTGCCCGTGCCACAACGACCATGGTCCCACCTCTCGGTGGATTTCATTACTGACCTTCCTCCTTCACAGGGAATACCACTATACTGGTCGTTGTGGACCGGTTTTCTAAGGCCTGTCGTTTGCTCCCCATGCCGGGCCTTCCTACCGCCCTGCAAACTGCCGAGGCCCTATTCACCCATGTGTTCGGGCACCTACGGGGTACCCGAGGATATTGTGTCTGATCGAGGTCCCCAATTTACCTCCAGAGTCTGGAGGGCCTTTATGGAGCGGTTGGGGGGTCTCGGTGAGCCTCACCTCGGGTTACCACCCGGAGAGTAATGGGCAGGTGGAACGTGTAAACCAGGATGTGGGTAGGTTTCTTAGAACATACTGCCAGGACCGGCCGGAGGAGTGGGCAAGGACGCTTCCTGGGCCGAAATGGCCCAGAATTCCCTACGCCATTCCTCCACTAATCTAACCCCTTTCCAATGTGTGTTAGGTTACCAGCCTGTTCTGGCACCCTGGCAGCAGAGCCAGATCGAGGCTCCTGCGGTGGATGAGTGGGCGAGGCGCGCGGAGGAGACATGGAACGCTGCACACGTCCACCTGCAGCGGGCCCTCCGACGTCATAAGGCGAGCGCCGATCTCCACCGCAGTGAGGGACCGGTGTACGCACCTGGTGATCGAGTCTGGCTCTCTACCAGAAACCTGCCCCTCCGCCTGCCCTGTCGGAAACTGGGTCGGCGGTTTGTAGGACCATTTAAAGTCCTGGGAAGGTTGAACGAGGTAAGTTATAAATTACAGCTACCTGTTGAATATAAAAGTATTAACCCCTCGTTCCATGTGTCCCTTCTCAGGCCGGTGGTAGCTGGCCCACTCCAAGAAAGTGAGATCAGGGAGACTCCTCCGCCCCCATTGGACATCGAGGGGGCACCGGCGTACTCCGTGAGGTCCATCTTGAATTCGAGACGCACGGATGGGGGTCTCCAGTATCTAGTGGAGTGGGAGGGGTACGGTCCGGAGGAGCGGTGCTGGGTGCCGAGGGAGAGACATTTTGGACCCGTCTCTCCTGACGGAATTCCATCGTGGGCACCCGACGCACCTGCTCCCGCGTCCTCGGGGTCGTCCCCGAGGCGGAGTCGGCGCACGTCTGGAGCCGCGCGTCAAGGGGGTACTGTCACGGTTTCGGCCGAGGCTGCCTCTCTCCCTTGTTCGGCAGGCTTCGCGTTCGTTGTCTCGGAATACTAGCTGCCACCGTTGTATGTTTCATGTTCGTTTGCTTTTGTCTGATTGTTGTCACACCTGTTATCATTTAGTGTCATTAGTGTCCTATTTAGTTCTCGTTGTGTTTGTCAGGTGTTGTGTGTTATTGATTTTGGTCAGTCGTGTGTAGGGCTTCATTCTTGTATTTCGCTCGGTTGAGCTTCCCTCCACTGCGTTGGAGTATTACGCACCTGTTTTGTGCGCTTTTGTTTTGTGCGCCTACGTGCGTATTTCGCCTTCGGGCAAGAGTTGTCCTATTCCCGTGTTGGGCGATTACTAAAGTCTGTTGGACTATCCGTCGGTGTCCTGCGTTTGATTCCACCACTGCACCCACCTACAGCACGCGTTTGACAATAGTAAGGTCCTATAGTTAATATTGACTTCTCTATAGTAAGGTCCAATAATTAATATTGACTTCTCTATAGTAAGGTCCTATAGTTAATATTGACTTCTCTATAGTAAGGTCCTATAGTTAATATTGACTTCTCTATAGTAAGGTCCTATAGATAATATTGACTTCTCTATAGTAAGGTCCTATAGTTAATATTGACTTCTCTATAGTAAGGTCCTATAGTTAATATTGACTTCTCTATAGTAAGGTCCTATAGTTAATAGTGACTTCTCTATAGTAAGGTCCTATAGTTAATATTGACTTCTCTATAGTAAGGTCCTATAGTTAATATTGACTTCTCTATAGTAAGGTCCTATAGTTAATATTGACTTCTCTATAGTAAGGTCCTATAGATAATATTGACTTCTCCATAGTAAGGTCCTATAGTTAATATTGACTTCTCTATAGTAAGGTCCTATAGTTAATATTGACTTCTCTATAGTAAGGTCCTATAGTTAATATTGACTTCTCTATAGTAAGGTCCTATAGTTAATATTGACTTCTCTATAGTAAGGTCCTATAGTTCATATTGACTTCTCTATAGTAAGGTCCTATAGTTAATAGTGACTTCTCCATAGTAAGGTCCTATAGTTAATATTGACTTCTCTATAGTAAGGTCCTATAGTTAATATTGACTTCTCTATAGTAAGGTCCTATAGTTAATAGTGACTTCTCTATAGTAAGGTCCTATAGTTAATATTGACTTCTCTATAGTAAGGTCCTATAGTTAATATTGACTTCTCTATAGTAAGGTCATATAGTTAATATTGACTTCTCTATAGTAAGGTCATATAGTTAATATTGACTTCTCTATAGTAAGGTACTGGCCTACTACCAACCTCTCTGATCTAGTCCTGACTGTGGAAGAAGGAGACAGGCTCAGACTAGGATAAAAGTTGACAGGACAAGGCTAACACAAGGAGTAAACTGCTCTATAGAATAACACAGGTTCAGGATAGGGGTAAACTGCTCTATAGAATAACACAGGTTCAGGATAGGAGTAAACTGCTCTATAGAATAACACAGGTTCAGGATAGGAGTAAACTGCTCTATAGAATAACACAGGTTCAGGATAGGAGTAAACTGCTCTATAGAATAACACAGGTTCAGGATAGGGGTAAACTGCTCTATAGAATAACACAGGTTCAGGATAGGAGTAAACTGCTCTATAGAATAACACAGGTTCAGGATAGGAGTAAACTGCTCTATAGAATAACACAGGTTCAGGATAGGGTAAACTGCTCTATAGAATAACACAGGTTCAGGATAGGAGTAAACTGCTCTATAGAATAACACAGGTTCAGGATAGGGTAAACTGCTCTATAGAATAACACAGGTTCAGGATAGGGAGTAAACTGCTCTATAGAATAACACAGGTTCAGGATAGGGGTAAACTGCTCTATAGAATAACACAGGTACAGGATAGGAGTAAACTGCTCTATAGAATAACACAGGTTCAGGATAGGAGTAAACTGCTCTATAGAATAACACAGGTTCAGGATAGAGTAAACTGCTCTATAGAATAACACAGGTTCAGGATAGGAGTAAACTGCTCTATAGAATAACACAGGTTCAGGATAGGAGTAAACTGCTCTATAGAATAACACAGGTTCAGGATAGGAGTAAACTGCTCTATAGAATAACACAGGTTCAGGATAGGAGTAAACTGCTCTATAGAATAACACAGGTTCAGGATAGGAGTAAACTGCTCTATAGAATAACACAGGTTCAGGATAGGAGTAAACTGCTCTATAGAATAACACAGGTTCAGGATAGGAGTAAACTGCTCTATAGAATAACACAGGTTCAGGATAGGAGTAAACTGCTCTATAGAATAACACAGGTTCAGGATAGGAGTAAACTGCTCTATAGAATAACACAGGTTCAGGATAGGAGTAAACTGCTCTATAGAATAACACAGGTTCAGGATAGGAGTAAACTGCTCTATAGAATAACACAGGTTCAGGATAGGAGTAAACTGCTCTATAGAATAACACAGGTTCAGGATAGGAGTAAACTGCTCTATAGAATAACACAGGTTCAGGATAGGAGTAAACTGCTCTATAGAATAACACAGGTTCAGGATAGGGAGTAAACTGCTCTATAGAATAACACGGGTTCAGGATAGGAGTAAACTGCTCTATAGAATAACACGGGTTCAGGATAGGGAGTAAACTGCTCTATAGAATAACACAGGTTCAGGATAGGGAGTAAACTGCTCTATAGAATAACACAGGTTCAGGATAGGAGTAAACTGCTCTATAGAATAACACAGGTTCAGGATAGGAGTAAACTGCTCTATAGAATAACACAGGTTCAGGATAGGAGTAAACTGCTCTATAGAATAACACAGGTTCAGGATAGGGGTAAACTTCTCCATAGAATAACACAGGTTCAGGATAGGAGTAAACTGCTCTATAGAATAACACAGGTTCAGGATAGGGGTAAACTGCTCTATAGAATAACACAGGTTCAGGATAGGGGTAAACTGCTCTATAGAATAACACAGGTTCAGGATAGGAGTAAACTGCTCTATAGAATAACACAGGTTCAGGATAGGAGTAAACTGCTCTATAGAATAACACAGGTTCAGGATAGGAGTAAACTGCTCTATAGAATAACACAGGTTCAGGATAGGAGTAAACTGCTCTATAGAATAACACAGGTTCAGGATAGGAGTAAACTGCTCTATAGAATAACACAGGTTCAGGATAGGAGTAAACTGCTCTATAGAATAACACGGGTTCAGGATAGGAGTAAACTGCTCTATAGAATAACACGGGTTCAGGATAGGGAGTAAACTGCTCTATAGAATAACACAGGTTCAGGATAGGAGTAAACTGCTCTATAGAATAACACAGGTTCAGGATAGGAGTAAACTGCTCTATAGAATAACACAGGTTCAGGATAGGAGTAAACTGCTCTATAGAATAACACAGGTTCAGGATAGGAGTAAACTGCTCTATAGAATAACACAGGTTCAGGATAGGGGTAAACTGCTCTATAGAATAACACAGGTTCAGGATAGGGGTAAACTGCTCTATAGAATAACACAGGTTCAGGATAGGAGTAAACTGCTCTATAGAATAACACAGGTTCAGGATAGGAGTAAACTGCTCTATAGAATAACACAGGTTCAGGATAGGAGTAAACTGTTCTATAGAATAACACAGGTTCAGGATAGGGGTAAACTGCTCTATAGAATAACACAGGTTCAGGATAGGAGTAAACTGCTCCCTAGAATAACACAGGTTCAGGATAGGAGTAAACTGCTCTATAGAATAACACAGGTTCAGGATAGGAGTAAACTGCTCTATAGAATAACACAGGTTCAGGATAGGAGTAAACTGCTCTATAGAATAACACAGGTTCAGGATAGGAGTAAACTGCTCCCTTGAATAACACAGGTTCAGGATAGGAGTAAACTGCTCTATAGAATAACACAGGTTCAGGATAGGAGTAAACTGCTTTATAGAATAACACAGGTTCAGGATAGGAGTAAACTGCTCTATAGAATAACACAGGTTCAGGATAGGGGTAAACTGCTCTATAGAATAACACAGGTTCAGGATAGGAGTAAACTGCTCTATAGAATAACACAGGTTCAGGATAGGAGTAAACTGCTCCCTAGAATAACACAGGTTCAGGATAGGGGTAAACTGCTCTATAGAATAACACAGGTTCAGGATAGGAGTAAACTGCTCTATAGAATAACACAGGTTCAGGATAGGAGTAAACTGCTCTATAGAATAACACAGGTTCAGGATAGGAGTAAACTGCTCTATAGAATAACACAGGTTCAGGATAGGAGTAAACTGCTCTATAGAATAACACAGGTTCAGGATAGGGGTAAACTGCTCTATAGAATAACACAGGTTCAGGATAGGGGTAAACTGCTCTATAGAATAACACAGGTTCAGGATAGGAGTAAACTGCTCTATAGAATAACACAGGTTCAGGATAGGAGTAAACTGCTCTATAGAATAACACAGGTTCAGGATAGGGAGTAAACTGCTCTATAGAATAACACAGGTTCAGGATAGGAGTAAACTGCTCTATAGAATAACACAGGTTCAGGATAGGGGTAAACTGCTCTATAGAATAACACAGGTTCAGGATAGGGGTAAACTGCTCTATAGAATAACACAGGTTCAGGATAGGGGTAGCTCAGACTAGTTGACTCCTCCATAGCAGGATGCCAGGATTGTCCATTTGGATTCATTACGTGTCTGAAAAGTGGAATCCAGTCAGAGTAGAGAGCTCAGTTAGAATTGAATAGCTAACACAGAGCCACAGGCCCCTTCCTGTCCTATCACCCCTCTGGAGTGCCGTGATAAGCGCTCCTCTCTCACTGAGGAGGATTTGGTTATTTTAGTTTGCTGCGTTGCGTTCCAGCGCCTCCTCCACTTTCCTCTTCCTCTCTCCTCTGTGATCTTATTCATTCTAATCCACCTCCTTTCACTCACTCGTCTCCTCCGGCTCAAATCATTTCAAACTTCGCAGCCCAGCGAGCTGCTGACTTAATAGGCTTCTCTCACTCACCACACAGCACAGGATACAGCTTATCTGATGGCTCCAATATCACCCCATTTGGAGGTTATTTTCAATATGTTCTTCAATACAGGGTGGGTGTGTCATGTTTTAGCTGATAAATGTACTAAAATGGGAATACCTTTTAAATGTAAACTTTCAAATGATGATTGGAGGTCCACACATCAGAGAATGTTGACTTCAATGGGAAATATCTGTCGTTTTAAATGATACTGTCTACCCTCCATAGGAAACCTATTGAAATCATAGAAATCTAGATCATAGAATAGACATGAACATTTAAGTTGACATTCGACGGTGGGTGGACCGGCGGCCATCTTTGTGGTAGTAATTAGAAGCTAAAATGTCAATTAATAAATGTCAATGGTGTATTCTATGAATTATATTTCTATGATTGAAATGACACCCACCCTGTATTCAAGAGCATGTTGTGTCTCAACGGATGGCAGGCACAACACAAAAAAACTCAGATGATGTAAAATAGGGTCCTAGCTACAACATATGCGAATATGACAAAAATCATAATTTGTTAGATAATTGAATTTTTTTGATAATTGAGGTTAAAGGTTTAAAAAAGAAAATTTATTTTTTATTTTTTATTTTTTTAAAGAAATGATAAAATAGTTTGACAACACTTTTTATTAGCTTTTAAATTATATCAAACTCCAGTGATGAAGACATGGATGTCTCAAGGTATGGTGGGGTATGTAAAATGGTAAACTTTTAACACCTTTATCTCCTAAATGTTTTGGCATTCAGGTGGGAAAAGGCACTTTCTGACCACTTCTTCCACAGGAAAACATGCATGGAAGGTTTTGTTTAAATCAAAAGGGATGATGTCAAAAAGTGATTGAATTTAAATGGATTTACCCGACAGCTACAGGATGGCTATAGGCTACAGAATAGCTAGACAAGCCACCCATATCTAATATACATCTATATTGACAAGAAAGCCACCCATATCTAATATACATCTATATTGACAAGAAAGCCACCCAGATCTAATACATCTACAGTGCATTGGGAAAGTATTCAAACCCCATGACTTTTTCCACATTTTGTCTTTTTTTGTTGAAAAAGTCAAGGGGTCTGAATACTTTCCGAATGCACTGTTGACATTGACAAGAAAGCCACCTAGATCTAATACATCTACATTGACAAGAAAGCCAGACAGATCTAATACATCTATATTGACAAGAAAGCCAGTCAGATCCACACAGTACAGACAACTAAACAGCTATAGTGACCTATACAGGTTAAGCTATTCATGGATTGCATGTTTCGTCACAATATTGTTTGAACGTTCGTTTTGGACTGATGCCCCGACTGAGCATTCTACTTAATGCATCGTCAATGAGCGCTGATGAAGATTTAATCAGAAGTGCATTACAGTGGCTTGGAAATAATTAGTGGCTAGGCAAATAATTAGTAGGAAAAGCTTTTGTCATCATTTTGATGTTGCCAGATTGACTTTAGATGCAGTATAACGTTAGCTAATTAGCTAAAATTGAGGGGAGGACACCAGATTGACTTTAGAAGCAGTATAACCTTAGCTAGCTAGGCCACCGGATTTTAGCTAGCTAACGTTAGCATCGCTAGCTATTTTTGATGAACTTTGCTAGCTAACGACAACATTGCCATGTCTAAAGTAAACTTTGACGACATGATAACGCTGGCAAAGTCGTTTCTTACTAAATATTTGACTACTTTAGCAATGTAATCGTATTTCCAGGCACTGTAGAGTAATTTAGACGAAACAGCAGTTAGCCTCCGTCCAGAATGACTGCGTTGATCACCATTTTAGCGCACCACCGGTAGAGGGACGGCTTGAGAACGTTCATAACAATGGCATGACGCAACCGCGTGACGGAGGTACAGCCTATGAATAAGAACAAGCAACCAGGCAGATATACATTTAGAACAGCTAAACTGACAGCTACTGTATAATAACATGAGACAATCAGCTCTATACAGTACAGTTAGTGACTCAAGCCAGGTAGCTCTATAGACACAGAACAGCAACAGTGAAAAAGCCAGACAGATCTATACATCTATGTCTATGCAAACCATTCTCCACCTCAATCCGTTATCTGGTTACCTTCTTCGTCACTTTTGTAGCAGGAATCTGCAATATGAGAATTCTTCATTTGCAATATTTCTATGGATTTTAACATTCGTATCTATCTTCATCCTAATGTTGGTATTGATTTTTTAATTGTACAATGATTATCCCTGATATCTCTACTGTTTGAATCATAAGTCATACACTGCTCAAAAAAAATAAAGGGAACACTTAAACAACACAATGTAACTCCAAGTCAATCACACTTCTGTGAAATCAAACTGTCCACTTAGGAAGCAACACTGATTGACAATAAATTTCACATGCTGTTGTGCAAATGGAATAGACAACAGGTGGAAATTATAGGCAATTAGCAAGACACCCCCAATAAAGGACTGGTTTTGCAGGTGGTGACCACAGACCACTTCTCAGTTCCTATGCTTCCTGGCTGATGTTTTGGTCACTTTTGAATGCTGGCGGTGCTTTCACTCTAGTGGTAGCATGAGACGGAGTCTACAACCCACACAAGTGGCTCAGGTAGTGCAGCTCATCCAGGATGGCACATCAATGCGAGCTGTGGCAAGAAGGTTTGCTGTGTCTGTCAGCGTAGTGTCCAGAGCATGGAGGCGCTACCAGGAGACAGGCCAGTACATCAGGAGACGTGGAGGAGGCCGTAGGAGGGCAACAACCCAGCAGCAGGACTGCTACCTCCGCCTTTGTGCAAGGAAGAGCAGGAGGAGCACTGCCAGAGCCCTGCAAAATGACCTCCAGCAGGCCACAAATGTGCATGTGTCTGCTCAAACGGTCAGAACCAGACTCCATGAGGGTGGTATGAGGGCCCGACGTCCACAGGTGGGGGTTGTGCTTACAGCCCAACACTGTGCAGGACGTTTGGCATTTGCCAGAGAACACCAAGATTGGCAAATTCGCCACTGGCGCCCTGTGCTCTTCACAGATGAAAGCAGGTTCACACTGAGCACATGTGACAGACGTGACAGAGTCTGGAGACGCCGTGGAAAACGTTCTGCTGCCTGCAACATCCTCCAGCATGACCGGTTTGGCGGTGGGTCAGTCATGGTGTGGGGTGGCATTTCTTTGGGGGGCCGCACAGCCCTCCATGTGCTCGCCAGAGGTAGCCTGACTGCCATTAGGTACCGAGATGAGATCCTCAGACCCCTTGTGAGACCATATGCTGGTGCGGTTGGCCCTGGGTTCCTCCTAATGCAAGACAATGCTAGACCTCATGCAGACCTGAATCCAATTGAGCACATCTGGGACATCATGTCTCGCTCCATCCACCAACGCCACGTTGCACCACAGACTGTCCAGGAGTTGGCGGATGCTTTAGTCCAGGTCTGGGAGGAGATCCCTCAGGAGACCATCCGTCACCTCATCAGGAGCATGCCCAGGCATTGTAGGGAGGTCATACAGGCACGTGGAGGCCACACACACTACTGAGCCTCATTTTGACTTGTTTTAAGGACATTACATCAAAGTTGGATCAGCCTGTAGTGTGGTTTTCCACTTTAATTTTGAGGGTGACTCCAAATCCAGACCTCCATGGGTTGATACATTTGATTTCCATTGATACTTTTTGTGTGATTTTGTTGTCAGCACATTCAACTATGTAAAGAAAAAAGTATTTAATAAGATTATTTTATTCATTCAGATCTAGGATGTGTTATTTTAGTGTTCCCTTTATTTTTTTGAGCAGTGTATATGATGTGGTGGCCTGGTGGACACAGAATATTAAGTCATTGACGTGAATAAAGAGGCTACTGTTTTCCATTGCCATCTCCACACAATTTATTGTAGCATAAACAGTACCAGTCAAAAGCTTGGACACACCTACTCATTCAAGGGTTTTTCTTTATTTTTTTGCTATTTTCTACATTGTAGAATAATAGTGAAGACATCAACACTATGAAATAACACATATGGAATCATGTAGTAACCAAAAAAGTGTTAAACAAATCAAAATATATTTTATATTTGAGATTATTCAAAGTAGCCACCCTTTGCCTTGATGGCAGCTTTGCACACACTTGGTATTCTCTCAACCAGCTTCATGAGGAATGCTTTTCCAACAGTCTTGAAGGAGTTCCCACATATGCCGAGCATTTGTTGGCTGATTTTCCTTCACTCTGCGGTTCAACTCATCCCAAACCATCTCAATTGGGTTGAGGTCGGGTGATTGTGGAGGCCAGTTCATCTGATGCAGCACTCCATCACTCTCCTTCTTGGTCAAATAGCCCTTACACAGCCTGGAGGTGTATTTTGGGTCACTGTCCTGTTGAAAAGCAAATGATAGCATATAGCTGCAGAATGCTGTGGTAGCCATGCTGGTTAAGTGTGTCATGAATTCTAAATAAATAATTGACAGTGTCACCAGCAAAGCACCCCCACACCATCACACCTCCTCCTCCATGTGTCACGGTGGGAACCACACATGCGGAGATCATCCATTCACCTACTATGCGTCTCACAAACGGCGGTTGGAACCAAAAATCTCAAATTTAGACTCATCAGACCAAAGGACAGATTTCCACCAGTTTAATGTCCATTGCTCGTGTTTCTTGGCCCAAGCAAGTCTCTGCTTCTTATTGGTGTCCTTTAGTAGTGGTTTCTTTGCAGCAATTCAACAATGAAGGCCTGATTCAAGCAGTCCCCTCTGAACAGTTGATGTTGAGATGTTTCTGTTACTTGAACTCTGTGAAGCATTTATTTGGGCTGCAATTTCTGAGGCTGGTAACTCTAATGAACTTATCCTCTGCAGCAGAGGTAACTCTGGGTCTTCCTTTCCTGTGGCGGTCCTCATGAGAGCCAGTTTCATCATTGCGCTTGATGGTTTTTGCGACTGCACTTGAAGGAAACTGTCAAAGTTCTTGAAATTTTCCGTATTGACTGACCTTCATGTCTTAAAGTAATGATGGACTGTCATTTCTCTTTGCTTATTTGAGCTGTTCTTGCCATAATCTTTTACCAAATAGGGCTATCTTCTTTATACCCCCCCTACCTTGTCACAACACAACTGATTGGCTCAAACTCATTACGAAGGAAAGATATTCCACAAATTAACTTTTAACAAGGCACACCTGTTAATTGTATTCCAGGTGACTACCTCATGAAGCTGGTTGAGAGAATGCCGAGAGTGTGCAAAGCTGTCATCAAGGCATAGTTTTGATGTCTTCACTATTGTTCTACAATGTAGAAAATAGTAAAAACTAAGAAAAACCCTTGAATGAGTAGGTGTGTCCAAACTTTTGACTGGTACTGTATATCCTTTGTATATAACTGCTAAAGTTTCTCTGTCCTCAGCAGTCATCAAGACAGCATGTACATGTTAAACAGTAGGCTATATGCTTCACAGTGTAACAGTGTAGGCTAGCTAGGCTATATGCTACACAGTGTAACAGTGTAGGCTAGCTAGGCTATATGCTACACAGTGTAACAGTGTAGGCTAGCTAGGCTATATGCTCCACAGTGTAACAGTGTAGGCTAGCTAGGCTGTATGCTACAGAGTGTAACAGTGTAGGCTAGCTAGGCTATATGCTACACAGTGTAACAGTGTAGGCTAGCTAGGCTATATGCTACACAGTGTAACAGTGTAGGCTAGCTAGGCTATATGCTTCACAGTGTAACAGTGTAGGCTAGCTAGGCTATATGCTACACAGTGTAACAGTGTAGGCTAGCTAGGCTATATGCTTCACA
>NC_059195.1:20300837-20333337 GCF_020615455.1 Coregonus clupeaformis
CTGTGTTACAGTGGAGAGAGCTGTGGTCCCTCTCTCCTGGTGTTACAGCCAGTGGAGAGAGCAGTGGTCCCTCTCTCCTGGTGTTACAGCCAGTGGAGAGAGCTGTGGTCCCTCTCTCCTGGTGTTACAGCCAGTGGAGAGAGCTGTGGTCCCTCTCTCCTGGTGTTACAGCCTGTGGAGAGAGCAGTGGTCCTCTCTCCTGGTGTTACAGTCTGTGTTACAGTGGAGAGAGCAGTGGTCCCTCTCTCCTGGTGTTACAGTCTGTGTTACAGTGGAGAGAGCAGTGGTCCTCTCTCCTGGTGTTACAGTCTGTGTTACAGTGGAGAGAGCAGTGGTCCCTCTCTCCTGGTGTTACAGTCTGTGTTACAGTGGAGAGAGCTGTGGTCCCTCTCTCCTGGTGTTACAGTCTGTGTTACAGTGGAGAGAGCTGTGGTCCCTCTCTCCTGGTGTTACAGTCTGTGTTACAGTGGAGAGAGCAGTGGTCCTCTCTCCTGGTGTTACAGCCAGTGGAGAGAGCTGTGGTCCCTCTCTCCTGGTGTTACAGTCTGTGTTACAGTGGAGAGAGCAGTGGTCCCTCTCTCCTGGTGTTACAGCCAGTGGAGAGAGCTGTGGTCCCTCTCTCCTGGTGTTACAGTCTGTGTTACAGTGGAGAGAGCTGTGGTCCCTCTCTCCTGGTGTTACAGTCTGTGTTACAGTGGAGAGAGCTGTGGTCCCTCTCTCCTGGTGTTACAGTCTGTGTTACAGTGGAGAGAGCTGTGGTCCCTCTCTCCTGGTGTTACAGCTTCAGTGGAGAGAGCTGTGGTCCCTCTCTCCTGGTGTTACAGTCTGTTTCAGTGGAGAGAGCTGTGGTCCCTCTCTCCTGGTGTTACAGTCTGTGTTACAGTGGAGAGAGCTGTGGTCCCTCTCTCCTGGTGTTACAGTCTGTGGAGAGAGCTGTGGTCCCTCTCTCCTGGTGTTACAGTCTGTGTTACAGTGGAGAGAGCTGTGGTCCCTCTCTCCTGGTGTTACAGTCTGTGTTACAGTGGAGAGAGCTGTGGTCCCTCTCTCCTGGTGTTACAGTCAGTGGAGAGAGCTGTGGTCCCTCTCTCCTGGTGTTACAGTCTGTGGAGAGAGCTGTGGTCCCTCTCTCCTGGTGTTACAGTCTGTGGAGAGAGCTGTGGTCCCTCTCTCCTGGTGTTACAGTCTGTGGAGAGAGCTGTGGTCCCTCTCTCCTGGTGTTACAGTCTGTGGAGAGAGCTGTGGTCCCTCTCTCCTGGTGTTACAGCCAGTGGAGAGAGCTGTGGTCCCTCTCTCCTGGTGTTATAGTCTGTGTTACAGTGGAGAGAGCTGTGGTCCCTCTCTCCTGGTGTTACAGCCAGTGGAGAGAGCTGTGGTCCCTCTCTCCTGGTGTTATAGTCTGTGTTACAGTGGAGATATCCACTATAAAAAGCATTTAGACATTATCTCACATTTCTTTTAGACTAACATTTAGTTTTCAACAGCGGAGATTTGTATAAACCTTGCTGTCTGTCTCTCCGACATTTGCAACATTGTTTCAATATTCAAATTCTATCTCCAGCTGTCCCAAGGAAATGAATGTGTCGGGAGTCGAGACGAGACAGGCAGGCAGGCAGACAGCGTTTTTCTCAGCCAGTCGAAATCATGAATCAGCTGGCATCATTTTTATGGATATATACAAAAATAAATCTATTGAAAAAAAGGTCAAACGAAACGCAGCTAATTTGCAGTCTTTCCAGCTTCAGTTTGAAGTGATTGTGTTTCTGTAGCTGTGTTGTTGACTAGCTCCTCTGAACAACAGTGTCCTGACGAGTGAGCACATTCTCCATGCCAGGCGAAATCGCACCTCATTAGCTCATTGTTATGGATGTATCCAAATAAATGTCACTAGAAAACAGCTTAAACGAACGCAAATGCAGCTGTTATTCTGGCTGCATTTTTTGACGTGACTGTAAGTCACTTTAACTCTACCTACATGTACATATTACCTCAATTACCTCGACTAGCCGATGCCCCCGCACATTGACTCTGTACCAGTACCCCCTGTATATAGCCTCCCTACTGTTATTACCTCCACTAACACATTGACTCTGTACCGGTACCCCCTGTATATAGCCTCCCTACTGTTATTACCTCCACTAACACATTGACTCTGTACCGGTACCCCCTGTATATAGCCTCCCTACTGTTATTACCTCCACTAACACATTGACTCTGTACCGGTACCCCCTGTATATAGCCTCCCTACTGTTATTACCTCCACTAACACATTGACTCTGTACCGGTACCCCCTGTATATAGCCTCCCTACTGTTATTACCTCCACTAACACATTGACTCTGTCCCGGTACCCCCTGTATATAGCCTCCCTACTGTTATTACCTCCACTAACACATTGACTCTGTACCCGGTACCCCCTGTATATAGCCTCCCTACTGTTATTACCTCCACTAACACATTGACTCTGTACCGGTACCCCCTGTATATAGCCTCCCCTACTGTTATTACCTCCACTAACACATTGACTCTGTACCGGTACCCCCTGTATATAGCCTCCCTACTGTTATTACCTCCACTAACACATTGACTCTGTACCGGTACCCCCTGTATATAGCCTCCCTACTGTTATTACCTCCACTAACACATTGACTCTGTACCGGTACCCCCTGTATATAGCCTCCCTACTGTTATTACCTCCACTAACACATTGACTCTGTACCGGTACCCCTGTATATAGCCTCCCCTACTGTTATTACCTCCACTAACACATTGACTCTGTACCGGTACCCCCTGTATATAGCCTCCCTACTGTTATTACCTCCACTAACACATTGACTCTGTACCGGTACCCCCTGTATATAGCCTCCCTACTGTTATTACCTCCACTAACACATTGACTCTGTACCGGTACCCCCTGTATATAGCCTCCCTACTGTTATTACCTCCACTAACACATTGACTCTGTACCGGTACCCCCTGTATATAGCCTCCCTACTGTTATTACCTCCACTAACACATTGACTCTGTACCGGTACCCCCTGTATATAGCCTCCCTACTGTTATTACCTCCACTAACACATTGACTCTGTACCGGTACCCCCTGTATATAGCCTCCCTACTGTTATTACCTCCACTAACACATTGACTCTGTACCGGTACCCCCTGTATATAGCCTCCCCTACTGTTATTACCTCCACTAACACATTGACTCTGTACCGGTACCCCCTGTATATAGCCTCCCTACTGTTATTACCTCCACTAACACATTGACTCTGTACCGGTACCCCTGTATATAGCCTCCCTACTGTTATTACCTCCACTAACACATTGACTCTGTACCGTACCCCCTGTATATAGCCTCCCTACTGTTATTACCTCCACTAACACATTGACTCTGTACCGGTACCCCCTGTATATAGCCTCCCCTACTGTTATTACCTCCACTAACACATTGACTCTGTACCGGTACCCCCTGTATATAGCCTCCCTACTGTTATTACCTCCACTAACACATTGACTCTGTACCGGTACCCCCTGTATATAGCCTCCCTACTGTTATTACCTCCACTAACACATTGACTCTGTACCGGTACCCCCTGTATATAGCCTCCCTACTGTTATTACCTCCACTAACACATTGACTCTGTACCGGTACCCCCTGTATATAGCCTCCCTACTGTTATTACCTCCACTAACACATTGACTCTGTACCGGTACCCCCTGTATATAGCCTCCCTACTGTTATTACCTCCACTAACACATTGACTCTGCACCGGTACCCCCTGTATATAGCCTCCCTACTGTTATATTGTTTTACTGCAGCTCTTTAATTATTTGCTTCTTATTTTTCTTCTTCTTATAAACTGCATTGTTGGTTAAGGGCTTGTAAGTAAGCATTTCACTGTAATGTCTACACCTGTTGTATTCGGCGCATGTGGCAAATACAATTAGATTTGATTTGATTTGAAGTTAGCCGTAGTTGGCTAGCTAGCAAGCAAGGGTTAAGAACGTTGCCAGCCAGTATGGCAACGGAACATTTAGAACGAACGACTGGGTCGCGCGTCCATAGATACAGAACAAAAAGACTTAACGACTGGGTCGCGTCTATGGCAACCGAACCGACAGAATGAACGACCAGCAGGCTTGGGTAGCAACCCTAGATTTGTGTCGGGACTATATCTCGTGGAAGGATGAAATAGTATGAATAAATTCATCCAAATAACGATTTTAATGAAAATATGGCAATCATGTTTTTTTATGGCGGCAAGGATTTAAATTAATATAGGGGGAAAACTGCCTTCCCTTTGGGGAAATTGTTTTATTGCTGCATTTAAAGTACAGGACAAAAGGAATCAGCAACACAAACACACCACACACACACACACACACACACACACACACACACATACACACACACATACACACACCACACACACACACACATACACACACATACACACACACATACACACACACACATACACACGTCTTGCAGTCTTTAGCCTTTCCCAGCCATCGCTGCCATGATGGAGAATTTATGATGCTTCCTGTTTCGTGTAGTGTTTCTGTACACTGCAGGCGTTACTACACGACGGGTCGAGCCTCCGCTGTCAGACACCACATTATCGATCCACGACTCCACTTCAGAACGGAGGGAGAGGGATAAATCACATTTAATGGCCAGTTGGTGGCGGTGTGTGCACACGTGTACATTTGAGCGCACATCGTGTGTGTGTGTGTGTGTGTGTGTGTGTATGTGTGTGTGTGTGTGTGTGTGTGTGTGTGTGTGTGTGTGGTGTGGGCTCCTATATTGAGCAGAGAACCTGGCCATGACAGTAATTAAATGAATCAGTCTGCAGAGGAGAGGAGCATGGCTGGTCATTCTCTGTGAGCTAGCTTCCTGTACGCAGAGCCAGAGAGCTGCTCCCCCTACGGAGGCCCAGCAGGACCAAACAGAACCCCTCTCCCCTACAGAGTCCCAGCAGGAATAAACAGAACCCCTCTCCCCTACGGAGGCCCAGCAGGACCAAACAGAACCCCTCTCCCCTACGGAGGCCCAGCAGGACCAAACAGAACCCCTCTCCCCTACAGAGGCCCAGCAGGACCAAACAGAACCCCTCTGCCCTACAGAGTCCCAGGCAGGACCAAACAGAACCCCTCTCCCCTACGGAGTCCCAGCAGGACCAAACAGAACCCCTCTCCCCTACGGAGGCCCAGCAGGACCAAACAGAACCCCTCTCCCCTACAGAGTCCCAGGCAGGACCAAACAGAACCCCTCTCCCCCTACAGAGTCCCAGGCAGGACCAAACAGAACCCCTCTCCCCTACGGAGGCCCAGCAGGACCAAACAGAACCCCTCTCCCCTACAGAGTCCCAGGCAGGACCAAACAGAACCCCTCTCCCCTACGGAGGCCCAGCAGGACCAAACAGAACCCCTCTCCCCTACAGAGACCCAGTAGGACCAAACAGAACCCCTCTCCCCTACAGAGTCCCAGGCAGGACCAAACAGAACCCCTCTCCCCTACAGAGTCCCAGCAGGACCAAACAGAACCCCTCTCCCCTACAGAGTCCCAGGCAGGACCAAACAGAACCCCTCTCCCCTACAGAGTCCCAGCAGGACCAAACAGAACCCCTCTCCCCTACAGAGTCCCAGGCAGGACCAAACAGAACCCCTCTCCCCTACGGAGAGCCAGTAGGACCAAACAGAACCCCTCTCATCTACAGAGAGCCAGTAGGACCAAACAGAACCCCTCTCCCCTACAGAGTCCCAGGCAGGACCAAACAGAACCCCTCTCCCCTACAGAGAGCCAGTAGGACCAAACAGAACTCCTCTCCCCTACGGAGGCCCAGCAGGACCAAACAGAACCCCTCTCCCCTACGGAGTCCCAGCAGGACCAAACAGAACTCCTCTCCCCTACGGAGAGCCAGTAGGACCAAACAGAACCCCTCTCCCCTACGGAGAGCCAGTAGGACCAAACAGAACCCCTCTCCCCTACGGAGGCCCAGCAGGACCAAACAGAACCCCTCTCCCCTACGGAGACACAGTAGGACCAAACAGAACTCCTCTCCTATACAGAGAAACAGTAGTACCAAACAGAGCCACACTCTCTCTGAAGGCTTAGCAGCATAGCTCAGCTAGTCTCTCCTAGTTAGACAGCTGGATCCTTCCCTCCACACAGCTAGTCTCTCCTAGTTAGACAGCTGGACCCTTCCCTCCACACAGCTAGTCTCTCCTAGTTAGACAGCTGGATCCTTCCCTCCACACAGCTAGTCTCTCCTAGTTAGACAGCTGGACCCTTCCCTCCACACAGCTAGTCTCTCCTAGTTAGACAGCTGGATCCTTCCCTCCACACAGCTAGTCTCTCCTAGTTAGACAGCTGGATCCTTCCCCTCCACACAGCTAGTCTCTCCTAGTTAGACAGCTGGATCCTTCCCTCCCCACAGCTAGTCTCTCCCTAGTTAGACAGCTGGATCCTTCCCCCTCCACACAGCTAGTCTCTCCTAGTTAGACAGCTGGATCCTTCCCTCCACACAGCTAGTCTCTCCTAGTTAGACAGCTGGATCCTTCCCTCCACACAGCTAGTCTCTCCTAGTTAGACAGCTGGATCCTTCCCCCTCCACACAGCTAGTCTCTCCTAGTTAGACAGCTGGACCCTTCCCTCCACACAGCTAGTCTCTCCTAGTTAGACAGCTGGATCCTTCCCCCTCCACACAGCTAGTCTCTCCTAGTTAGACAGCTGGATCCTTCCCTCCACACAGCTAGTCTCTCCTAGTTAGACAGCTGGATCCTTCCCTCCCCACAGCTAGTCTCTCCTAGTTAGACAGCTGGATCCTTCCCTCCACACAGCTAGTCTCTCCTAGTTAGACAGCTGGATCCTTCCCTCCACACAGCTAGTCTCTCCTAGTTAGACAGCTGGATCCTTCCCTCCACACAGCTAGTCTCTCCTAGTTAGACAGCTGGATCCTTCCCTCCACACAGCTAGTCTCTCCTAGTTAGACAGCTGGATCCTTCCCTCCACACAGCTAGTCTCTCCTAGTTAGACAGCTGGATCCTTCCCCCTCCCACACAGCTAGTCTCTCCTAGTTAGACAGCTGGATCCTTCCCTCCCCACAGCTAGTCTCTCCTAGTTAGACAGCTGGATCCTTCCCTCCACACAGCTAGTCTCTCCTAGTTAGACAGCTGGACACTTCCCTCCACACAGCTAGTCTCTCCTAGTTAGACATCTGGATCCTTCCCTCCCCACAGCTAGTCTCTCCTAGTTAGACAGCTGGATCCTTCCCTCCACACAGCTAGTCTCTCCTAGTTAGACAGCTGGATCCTTCCCTCCACACAGCTAGTCTCTCCTAGTTAGACAGCTGGACCCTTCCCTCCACACAGCTAGTCTCTCCTAGTTAGACAGCTGGATCCTTCCCTCCCCACAGCTAGTCTCTCCTAGTTAGACAGCTGGATCCTTCCCTCCACACAGCTAGTCTCTCCTAGTTAGACAGCACAACACAACAACATCACTGGTAGTGTGTCGTGCACATAGCAGACATAAACAACAACAACATCAACAACAACCCTGGTAGTGTGGTCTACATAGAGTAGTAGAAACAAACAATGTCAGACAGTCTACCTGGCGCTCAGCCAATCAGTACTGCATAAACACAAACACCTTCATACTTCATATTGCTTGTCCAGAGAAACCTGAAAGGAGGTCTAATCGAGGCTACAGATCCATTGATGAAGATTGGATGAATCCTGGAATCACAGACAATGCTTTGGCCTGTCCTGAGTTTCACGCTTTATGAGTTGTACAGTATGTACGGGATACACATGGCATTCACCATCCAATGAAATGCTTACTTGCAGGTTCCTTCTGGGCGGCAGGTAGCTTAGTGGTTAAGAGCGTTGTGCCAGTAACCGAAAGGGCGCTGGTTCTAATCCCCCGAGCCGACTAGGTGAAAAATCTGCCGATGTGCCCTTGAGAAAGGCACTTAACCCTAATTGCTCCTGTAAGTCCCTCTGGATAAGAGCGTCTGCTAAATGACTAAAATGTAAATGTAAATGTGGACAATGCAACAACAATAAGAAATAATAAAAAGCATAAAGTAAATGGTTCAGTAGAATAGAAAAAACATCTGAAGACTAAATCCATGTGAGATATAGACCTAGAGACCAGACCTAGAGACCAGACCTAGAGACCAGACCTAGAGACCAGACCTAGAGACCAGACCTAGAGACCAGACCTAGAGACCAGACCTAGAGACCAGACCTAGAGACCAGACCTAGAGACCAGACCTAGAGACCAGGCCTAGAGACCAGACCCTAGAGACCAGACCTAGAGACCAGGCCTAGAGACCAGACCCCTAGAGACCAGACCTAGAGACCAGGCCTAGAGACCAGACCTAGAGACCAGACCCGAGACCTGGGCCCAGAGACCAGACCCAGAGACCAGACCTAGAGACCAGGCCTAGAGACCAGACCAGACCAGAGACCAGACCTAGAGACCAGACCTAGAGACCAGACCTAGAGACCAGACCTAGAGACCAGACCTAGAGACCAGACCTAGAGACCAGGCCTAGAGACCAGACCTAGAGACCAGACCTAGAGACCAGACCTAGAGACCAGACCTAGAGACCAGGCCTAGAGACCAGACCTAGAGACCAGACCTAGAGACCAGACCTAGAGACCAGACCTAGAGACCAGACCTAGAGACCAGACCTAGAGACCAGACCTAGAGACCAGACCTAGAGACCAGACCTAGAGACCAGACCCAGAGACCAGACCTAGAGACCAGACCTAGAGACCAGACCTAGAGACCAGACCTAGAGACCAGACCTAGAGACCAGACCTAGAGACCAGACCTAGAGACCAGACCTAGAGACCAGACCTAGAGACCAGACCCAGAGACCAGACCTAGAGACCAGACCTAGAGACCAGACCCTAGAGACCAGACCTAGAGACCAGACCTAGAGACCAGACCCTAGAGACCAGACCCAGAGACCAGACCTAGAGACCAGACCTAGAGACCAGACCTAGAGACCAGACCTAGAGACCAGACCTAGAGACCAGACCTAGAGACCAGACCTAGAGACCAGACCTAGAGACCAGACCTAGAGACCAGACCTAGAGACCAGACCTAGAGACCAGACCTAGAGACCAGACCTAGAGACCAGACCTAGAGACCAGACCCTAGAGACCAGACCTAGAGACCAGACCTAGAGACCAGACCTAGAGACCAGACCTAGAGACCAGACCTAGAGACCAGACCCAGAGACCAGACCTAGAGACCAGACCTAGAGACCAGACCCTAGAGACCAGACCCTAGAGACCAGACCTAGAGACCAGACCTAGAGACCAGACCTAGAGACCAGACCCAGAGACCAGACCTAGAGACCAGACCTAGAGACCAGGCCTAGAGACCAGACCCAGAGACCAGACCTAGAGACCAGACCTAGAGACCAGACCTAGAGACCAGGCCTAGAGACCAGACCTAGAGACCAGACCTAGAGACCAGACCCTAGAGACCAGACCTAGAGACCAGACCTAGAGACCAGACCTAGAGACCAGACCTAGAGACCAGACCTAGAGACCAGACCTAGAGACCAGGCCTAGAGACCAGACCTAGAGACCAGGCCTAGAGACCAGACCTAGAGACCAGGCCTAGAGACCAGACCTAGAGACCAGACCTAGAGACCAGACCTAGAGACCAGACCTAGAGACCAGGCCTAGAGACCAGACCTAGAGACCAGACCCTAGAGACCAGACCTAGAGACCAGACCTAGAGACCAGACCTAGAGACCAGACCTAGAGACCAGACCTAGAGACCAGACCTAGAGACCAGGCCCTAGAGACCAGACCTAGAGACCAGACCTAGAGACCAGACCTAGAGACCAGGCCTAGAGACCAGGCCTAGAGACCAGACCTAGAGACCAGGCCTAGAGACCAGACCTAGAGACCAGACCTAGAGACCAGACCTAGAGACCAGACCTAGAGACCAGACCTAGAGACCAGACCTAGAGACCAGGCCTAGAGACCAGACCTAGAGACCAGGCCTAGAGACCAGACCTAGAGACCAGGCCTAGAGACCAGACCTAGAGACCAGGCCTAGAGACCAGACCTAGAGACCAGGCCTAGAGACCAGGCCTAGAGACCAGACCTAGAGACCAGGCCTAGAGACCAGGCCTAGAGACCAGACCTAGAGACCAGGCCTAGAGACCAGACCTAGAGACCAGACCTAGAGACCAGACCTAGAGACCAGACCTAGAGACCAGGCCTAGAGACCAGACCTAGAGACCAGGCCTAGAGACCAGACCTAGAGACCAGGCCCAGAGACCAGACCTAGGGGCCAGGCCTAGAGACCAGGCCTAGAGACCAGACCTAGAGACCAGACCTAGAGACCAGACCTAGAGACCAGACCTAGAGACCAGACCTAGAGACCAGGCCTAGAGACCAGACCTAGAGACCAGACCCTAGAGACCAGACCTAGAGACCAGACCTAGAGACCAGACCTAGAGACCAGACCTAGAGACCAGACCTAGAGACCAGACCTAGAGACCAGACCTAGAGACCAGACCTAGAGACCAGGCCTAGAGACCAGACCTAGAGACCAGACCTAGAGACCAGACCTAGAGACCAGACCTAGAGACCAGACCTAGAGACCAGACCTAGAGACCAGGCCTAGAGACCAGACCTAGAGACCAGACCTAGAGACCAGACCTAGAGACCAGACCTAGAGACCAGACCTAGAGACCAGGCCTAGAGACCAGACCTAGAGACCAGGCCTAGAGACCAGACCTAGAGACCAGACCTAGAGACCAGACCTAGAGACCAGACCTAGAGACCAGACCTAGAGACCAGACCTAGAGACCAGACCTAGAGACCAGGCCTAGAGACCAGACCTAGAGACCAGACCTAGAGACCAGACCTAGAGACCAGGCCTAGAGACCAGGCCTAGAGACCAGGCCTAGAGACCAGACCTAGAGACCAGACCCTAGAGACCAGACCTAGAGACCAGACCTAGAGACCAGGCCTAGAGACCAGACCTAGAGACCAGACCTAGAGACCAGACCTAGAGACCAGACCTAGAGACCAGACCTAGAGACCAGGCCTAGAGACCAGACCTAGAGACCAGACCTAGAGACCAGACCTAGAGACCAGGCCTAGAGACCAGACCTAGAGACCAGACCTAGAGACCAGGCCTAGAGACCAGACCTAGAGACCAGACCTAGAGACCAGACCTAGAGACCAGACCTAGAGACCAGGCCTAGAGACCAGACCTAGAGACCAGACCTAGAGACCAGACCTAGAGACCAGACCTAGAGACCAGGCCTAGAGACCAGACCTAGAGACCAGACCTAGAGACCAGACCTAGAGACCAGACCTAGAGACCAGGCCTAGAGACCAGACCTAGAGACCAGGCCTAGAGACCAGACCTAGAGACCAGGCCTAGAGACCAGACCTAGAGACCAGGCCTAGAGACCAGACCCTAGAGACCAGGCCTAGAGACCAGACCTAGAGACCAGGCCCAGAACCAGACCTAGAGACCAGACCTAGAGACCAGACCCAGAGACCAGGCCTAGAGACCAGGCCTAGAGACCAGGCCTAGAGACCAGACCTAGAGACCAGACCTAGAGACCAGGCCTAGAGACCAGACCTAGAGACCAGGCCTAGAGACCAGACCTAGAGACCAGACCTAGAGACCAGACCTAGAGACCAGACCTAGAGACCAGGCCTAGAGACCAGACCTAGAGACCAGACCTAGAGACCAGGCCTAGAGACCAGGCCTAGAGACCAGACCTAGAGACCAGACCTAGAGACCAGACCTAGAGACCAGACCTAGAGACCAGACCTAGAGACCAGGCCTAGAGACCAGACCTAGAGACCAGACCTAGAGACCAGGCCTAGAGACCAGACCTAGAGACCAGACCTAGAGACCAGGCCTAGAGACCAGACCTAGAGACCAGACCTAGAGACCAGACCTAGAGACCAGACCTAGAGACCAGGCCTAGAGACCAGACCTAGAGACCAGACCTAGAGACCAGACCTAGAGACCAGACCTAGAGACCAGGCCTAGAGACCAGACCTAGAGACCAGGCCTAGAGACCAGGCCTAGAGACCAGACCTAGAGACCAGGCCTAGAGACCAGACCTAGAGACCAGGCCTAGAGACCAGACCTAGAGACCAGGCCTAGAGACCAGACCTAGAGACCAGGCCTAGAGACCAGGCCTAGAGACCAGACCTAGAGACCAGGCCTAGAGACCAGACCTAGAGACCAGGCCTAGAGACCAGACCTAGAGACCAGTCCAGACCAGACCTAGAAACCAGACCTAGAGACCAGGCCTAGAGACCAGGCCTAGAGACCAGACCTAGAGACCAGTCCAGACCAGACCTAGAGACCAGACCTAGAGACCAGGCCTAGAGACCAGGCCTAGAGACCAGACCTAGAGACCAGGCCTAGAGACCAGACCTAGAGACCAGGCCTAGAGACCAGACCTAGAGACCAGTCCAGACCAGACCTAGAAACCAGACCTAGAGACCAGACCAGACCTAGAGACCAGTCCAGACCAGACCTAGAGACCAGACCAGACCTAGAGACCAGACCTAGAAACCAGACCTAGAGACCAGACCAGACCTAGAGACCAGTCCAGACCAGACCTAGAGACCAGACCAGACCTAGAGACCAGACCTAGAGACCAGACCTAGAGACCAGACCTAGAGACCAGACCTAGAGACCAGACCTAGAGACCAGACCAGACCAGACCTAGAGACCAGACCTAGAGACCAGTCCAGACCTAGAGACCAGACCTAGAGACCAGGCCTAGAGACCAGTCCTAGAGACCAGACCTAGAGACCAGACCTAGAGACCAGTGTGATCCACCAGGATTTTGACAGCTCTCTATAGTCAGAGGAAGAGACAGGGATCCATGAGCCTTTCACAGGCTATAAGGTCTCCGGTGGACCCAGCAGGCTATAACGTCTCCGGTGGACCCAGCAGGCTATAACGTCTCCGGTGGACCCAGCAGGCTATAAGGTCTCCGGTGGACCCAGCAGGCTATAACGTCTCCGGTGGACCCAACAGGCTATAAGGTCTCTGGTGGACCCAGCAGGCTATAAGGTCTCCGGTGGACCCAGCAGGCTATAAGGTCTCCGGTGGACCCAGCAGGCTATAAGGTCTCCGGTGGACCCAGCAGGCTATAAGGTCTCCGGTGGACCCAGCAGGCTATAAGGTCTCCGGTGGACCCAGCAGGCTATAAGGTCTCCGGTGGACCCAGCAGGCTATAAGGTCTCCGGTGGACCCAGCAGGCTCTAACGTCTCCGGTGGACCCAGCAGGCTATAAGGTCTCCGGTGGACCCAGCAGGCTATAACGTCTCCGGTGGACCCAGCAGGCTATAAGGTCTCCGGTGGACCCAGCAGGCTATAAGGTCTCCGGTGGACCCAGCAGGCTATAAGGTCTCCGGTGGACCCAGCAGGCTATAAGGTCTCCGGTGGACCCAGCAGGCTATAAGGTCTCCGGTGGACCCAGCAGGCTATAAGGTCTCCGGTGGACCCAGCAGGCTATAAGGTCTCCGGTGGACCCAGCAGGCTATAAGGTCTCCGGTGGACCCAGCAGGCTATAAGGTCTCCGGTGGACCCAGCAGGCTATAATGTCTCCGGTGGACCCAGCAGGATATAAGGTCTCCGGTGGACCCAGCAGGCTATAAGGTCTCCGGTGGACCCAGCAGGCTATAACGTCTCCGGTGGACCCAGCAGGCTATAAGGTCTCCGGTGGACCCAGCAGGCTATAAGGTCTCCGGTGGACCCAGCAGGCTATAAGGTCTCCGGTGGACCCAGCAGGCTATAAGGTCTCCGGTGGACCCAGCAGGCTATAAGGTCTCCGGTGGACCCAGCAGGCTATAACGTCTCCGGTGGACCCAGCAGGCTATAAGGTCTCCGGTGGACCCAGCAGGCTATAAGGTCTCCGGTGGACCCAGCAGGCTATAAGGTCTCCGGTGGACCCAGCAGGCTATAACGTCTCCGGTGGACCCAGCAGGCTATAAGGTCTCCGGTGGACCCAGCAGGCTATAACGTCTCCGGCGGACCCAGCAGGCTATAAGGTCTCCGGCGGACCCAGCAGGCTATAAGGTCTCCGGTGGACCCAGCAGGCTATAAGGTCTCCGGTGGACCCAGCAGGCTATAAGGTCTCCGGTGGACCCAGCAGGCTATAAGGTCTCCGGTGGACCCAGCAGGCTATAAGGTCTCCGGTGGACCCAGCAGGCTATAATGTCTCCGGTGGACCCAGCAGGATATAAGGTCTCCGGTGGACCCAGCAGGCTATAAGGTCTCCGGTGGACCCAGCAGGCTATAAGGTCTCCGGTGGACCCAGCAGGCTATAAGGTCTCCGGTGGACCCAGCAGGCTATAAGGTCTCCGGTGGACCCAGCAGGCTATAAGGTCTCCGGTGGACCCAGCAGGCTATAAGGTCTCCGGTGGACCCAGCAGGCTATAACGTCTCCGGTGGACCCAGCAGGCTATAAGGTCTCCGGTGGACCCAGCAGGCTATAAGGTCTCCCGGTGGACCCAGCAGGCTATAAGGTCTCCGGTGGACCCAGCAGGCTATAAGGTCTCCGGTGGACCCAGCAGGCTATAAGGTCTCCGGTGGACCCAGCAGGCTATAAGGTCTCCGGTGGACCCAGCAGGCTATAAGGTCTCCGGTGGACCCAGCAGGCTATAAGGTCTCCGGTGGACCCAGCAGGCTATAAGGTCTCCGGTGGACCCAGCAGGCTATAAGGTCTCCGGTGGACCCAGCAGGCTATAAGGTCTCCGGTGGACCCAGCAGGCTATAAGGTCTCCGGTGGACCCAGCAGGCTATAAGGTCTCCGGTGGACCCAGCAGGCTATAAGGTCTCCGGTGGACCCAGCAGGCTATAAGGTCTCCGGTGGACCCAGCAGGCTATAAGGTCTCCGGTGGACCCAGCAGGCTATAAGGTCTCCGGTGGACCCAGCAGGCTATAAGGTCTCCGGTGGACCCAGCAGGCTATAACGAGTGTTCTGCTGTGTTGGAGTCTTCTGACTAACTGACGTGTACACACGTACGCAAACACACACACAAAGACTGACGCTAGCGAGGGGGTGAGCGGTATACTGTATAAACTGAAATACCACAAGTATGATTTTCCAATACCGTGTTTTAATCAATTTGAATATTAGTGTCACCTAGTGGCAGTAATGTGACATTACAACAGGAATTACAGGTATGTAAACTATTATTTTTGTTAAAAAAATAAAACATTGTCATTTAGCAGACGCTCTTATCCAGAGCGACTTAGAGTTAGTGAGTGCATACATTTTTCATACTATGACCTTGTCCTGTACTTTGAGCGGTGAACTGATAATGATAGGACAGTGCACTCACATGAAAACACACGAGAGACATGCCTGAATACATTAAAAGATATAGGACCATGGTTGAATGTCTGAGTCTTTACAAGGCTAGATTATTTTAAATATATATATATTTTTTTTTATTTCACCTTTATTTAACCAGGTAAGCCAGTTGAGAACAGGTTCTCATTTACAACTGCGACCTGGCCAAGATAAAGCAAAGCAGTGCGATAAAAAACAACACAGAGTTACATATGGGGTAAAAAAACATAAAGTCAGAAATACAACAGAAAATATATATACAGTGTGTGCAAATGTAGCAAGTTATGGAGGTAAGGCAGTAAATAGGCTATAGTGCAGAATAATTACAATAGTATTAACACTGGAATGCTAGATGTGCAAGAGATTATGTGCAAATAGAGATACTGGGGTGCAAAAGAGCAAAATAAATAACAATATAGGGATGAGGTAGTTGGGTACAAACAAGTTAGTTTAGAGGTCATGCAAAGCTATTAGGCATAGTAGAGAGAGATAGAAGCACAGAGAGAGAGGGGGTAGAGAGATAGAAGGACAGAGAGAGAGAGAGAGAGAGAGATAGAAGGACAGAGAGAGAGAGAGAGATAGAAGGACAGAGAGAGAGAGAGATAGATAGAAGGACAGAGAGAGAGAGAGAGAGAGAGAGAGAGAGAGAGAGAGAGAGAGAGAGAGAGAGAGAGAGAGAGAGAGAGAGAGAGAGAGAGAGAGAGAGAGAAGGAGAGAGAGAGAGAGAGAGAAGGACAGAGAGAGAGAGAGAGAGAGAGAGGGAGAGAAGGACAGAGAGAGAGAGAGAGAGATAGAGAGATAGAAGGACAGAGAGAGAGAGATAGAAGGACAGAGAGAGAGAGAGAGAGAGAGAGAGAGAGAGAGAGAGAGAGAGAGAGAGAGAGAGATGATAGAAGGACAGAGAGAGAGAGAGAGAGAGAGAGAGAGAGAGAGAGAGAGATAGAAGGACAGAGAGAGAGAGAGAGAGAGAGAGAGAGAGAGAGAGAGAGAGAGAGAGAGAGAGAGAGAGAGAGAAGGACAGAGAGAGAGAGAGAGAGAGAGAGAGAGAGAGAGAGAGAAGGACAGCGAGAGAGAGGGAGTAGAGAGATAGAAGCAGAAAGCATCAGGAGAGAGTCGTTGAGTGTCTGGCAGTCTCCTAATTGAGAGAGGAGAGACTTCAATAACAGAAGCTTCAATAACAACCCAGTCACTTTCACAGCCACAGCCATTCTCACCGCCTCCGCATCCTAATGCTGCAGCACAGGGGCTACTGTGGGTAAAGCATGCCATCTAGTGAGGATTCTGTGTCTCCATGTAGATAGAGAGCAGAGACGTCATGCTGACAGAGAGAGAGAGAGAGAGAGAGAGACAGAGACAGAGACAGAGACAGAGACAGAGACAGAGACAGAGACAGAGAGAGACAGAGAGAGAGAGACAGAGACAGAGACAGAGAGAGAGACAGAGAGAGAGAGAGAGACAGAGACAGAGACAGAGACAGACAGAGACAGAGACAGAGAGAGAGAGAGAGAGAGAGAGAGAGAGAGAGAGAGAGAGAGAGAGAGAGAGAGAGAGAGAGAGACAGAGACAGAGAGAGAGAGAGAGATGAGGAAAACTACACATGATGATATACAGCATACTGGATGGAGTCATTACAACCCAACATCAGCCCTGATTGCTTTCTCTCTGACTTGATTACTGTGTTGTATTAACCTGTCTGTCAGTCTTTCTCTCTGACTTGATTTGACTGTGTTGTATTAACCTGTCTCTCAGGTCTTTCGTGCTCGTTTTTCCCAGATTAGTGTCTGAGCGCAGCACGGCAAGAAACAAAGATTTGAATAATTGAATAATAATGAGTTTATAAAGCAGCAGCATTAAACAAGGTTGATGTCATGTTTGAATTAGTCCCTTGGGATTTAGTGAAACGTTTATCGGAAAGCATCAACAGCATTGAAGGCAAGTCCTATCATGAAGCATGCCATCTAATGAGGATTCTGTGGGTCTCCATGGAGATAGAGAGCAGAGATGTCATACACTAAATAACTGCTGAGAGAGAGAGAGAGAGAGAGCGAGAGAGAGAGAGAGATGGAGAGAGCGAGAGAGAGAGAGAGAGAGAGAGAGAGAGAGAGAGAGCGAGAGACAGAGAGAGAGAGAGAGAGAGTGAGAGAGAGAGATGGAGAGAGAGAGAGATGTCATACACTAAACAACCACTGAAAGAGCGAGAGAGAGAGAGAGAGAGAGAGAGAGAGAGAGAGAGAGAGAGAGAGAGAGAGAGAGACAGAGAGACAGAGAGACAGAGAGACAGAGAGACAGAGAGAGAGAGAGAGAGAGAGAGAGAGAGAGAGAGAGAGAGAGAGAGACTTCAGCCTAGACCCATATTGCACAGCTCTGAGTGGTTCTTTGTTCCTGGAGTCACTGAGATGTAGGAGGCTGGAAGTGGACAGACGGTGACCTTCCTAGTTAGTTTTTCAAACCTACAGGCAAGATCACTACAGTAGGACAGGCAAAATCACGTAATCGGAAGGAAGTGAGGAGAGAGGATGCAAGGAATTGAGGACAGATGAGTCGAGAAAGAGCCACAGGCTACGTAGAAAAGCCAAGGAGTGAGTTGCCCTAGGAGAGCATGTCTGTGTAGTACTGTCGTCAGTCAGCAGGTGGCAGAGTGCGAGCCAGTCCAGTGGTAGAATATATAATATACTGTAGAATGTATTATGTTAGAATCTCACTTGGGATTCTGGAACATTCTCCTGGGGAGTGTTCTATCACTATGGTTCCTGCTATCCACTGGAAACAGACTGGTTTTGTTTCTGCTGTCGTCAACACTATTGGATGGAAGGGGGAATTAGAATTGATTAAACTATTCTTTCCTGTGCCAGCCGGGATAGTTCTATCCTCTCCTGTCAAATGGCAGGTGATTAAAACAAATAGCATTTTATCAAGACGAAGGACTTTTCTACAAAATAAGAATGTGGTGAAGGGTTTCTACACACACACACACACACACACACACACGCGCGCCTGCACGCACACACACACCTTCACACCACACTCCACGGCACAAAAGAGCATCATCCAGCTCAGCTCTTCCTTAAGATGGCCATTTCAGCTGCTGTGCTATCTGTCCACCCAGAGACCATGTTATCTCCAGGCACGGAAAGAGCTTAGTCAAACAGAGACAGAAGAGAGAGAGAGAGGGGGGAGAGAGAGAGGGAGAGAGAGGGAGAAAGAGAGAGAGAGAGAGAGAGAGAGAGAGAGAGAGAGAGAGAGCGAGAGAGAGAAAGGGAGAGAGAGAGAGCGAAGGAGGGAGAGAGAGAGAGAGAGAGAGAGAGAGAGAGAGAGAGAGAGAGAGCGAGAGAGAGAGAGAGAGAGAGAGAGAGAGAGAGAGAGAGAGAGAGAGAGAGAGAGCAGAGGGATGAAGGAGGATTGAGATTGAAGTCATTTTCAGGTCTTTAATATAGGGAATTATAACAACACCCATGTTGTGGCAGGGTCCAGCAGCAAACTACAACTCTAACCTACTCTACCATACCTCACAGACACAAACGACCCAGCGCTTTACAATCCCTCCCTACAGCACCGGACCATACACTTCCCTGTACCTCACTACCCCAACCAATCTGTTCCTCAGACACGCTCACGATGACGCTCACCAACACGCTCACGATGACGCTCACCAACACCCTCACGATGACGCTCACCAAACGCTCACGATGACGCTCACCAACACGCTCACGATGACGCTACCCGCCACGATGACGCTCACCAACACGCTCACGATGACGCTCACCAACACGCTCACGATGACGCTCACCAACACGCTCATGATGACGCTCACCAACACGCTCACGATGACGCTCACCAACACGCTCACGATAACGCTCACCAACACGCTCATGATGACGCTCACCAACACGCTCACGATGACGCTCACCAACACGCTCACGATGACGCTCACCAACACGCTCACGATAACGCTCACCAACACGCTCATGATGACGCTTACCAACACGCTCACGATGACGCTACTGGAGGCATCACATCCTACTACTGGAGTCATCACATCCCACTACTGGAGGCATCACATCCCACTACTGGAGTCATCACATCCTACTACTGGAGGCATCACATCCCACTACTGGAGGCATCACATCCCACTACTGGAGTCATCACATCCCACTACTGGAGTCATCACATCCTACTACTGGAGGCATCACATCCTACTACTGGAGTCATCACATCCCACTACTGGAGGCATCACATCCTACTACTGGAGTCATCACATCCCACTACTGGAGTCATCACATCCCACTACTGGAGTCATCACATCCCACTACTGGAGTCATCACATCCCACTACTGGAGGCATCACATCCCACTACTGGAGTCATCACATCCTACTACTGGAGTCATCACATCCCACTACTGGAGTCATCACATCCCACTACTGGAGTCATCACATCCTACTACTGGAGTCATCACATCCTACTACTGGAGTCATCACATCCCACTACTGGAGGCATCACATCCCACTACTGGAGTCATCACATCCCACTACTGGAGGCATCACATCCTACTACTGGAGTCATCACATCCTACTACTGGAGTCATCACATCCCACTACTGGAGGCATCACATCCCACTACTGGAGGCATCACATCCTACTACTGGAGGCATCACATCCCACTACTGGAGTCATCACATCCTACTACTGGAGTCATCACATCCCACTACTGGAGGCATCACATCCCACTACTGGAGGCATCACATCCCACTACTGGAGTCATCACATCCTACTACTGGAGGCATCACATCCTACTACTGGAGTCATCACATCCCACTACTGGAGTCATCACATCCCACTACTGGAGGCATCACATCCTACTACTGGAGTCATCACATCCCACTACTGGAGGCATCACATCCTACTACTGGAGTCATCACATCCCACTACTGGAGGCATCACATCCTACTACTGGAGTCATCACATCCCACTACTGGAGTCATCACATCCCACTACTGGAGGCATCACATCCTACTACTGGAGGCATCACATCCTACTACTGGAGGCATCACATCCCACTACTGGAGGCATCACATCCCACTACTGGAGGCATCACATCCCACTACTGGAGTCATCACATCCTACTACTGGAGGCATCACATCCTACTACTGGAGTCATCACATCCCACTACTGGAGTCATCACATCCCACTACTGGAGGCATCACATCCTACTACTGGAGTCATCACATCCCACTACTGGAGGCATCACATCCTACTACTGGAGTCATCACATCCCACTACTGGAGGCATCACATCCTACTACTGGAGTCATCACATCCCACTACTGGAGTCATCACATCCCACTACTGGAGGCATCACATCCTACTACTGGAGTCATCACATCCTACTACTGGAGTCATCACATCCCACTACTGGAGTCATCACATCCCACTACTGGAGGCATCACATCCTACTACTGGAGTCATCACATCCTACTACTGGAGGCATCACATCCTACTACTGGAGGCATCACATCCTACTACTGGAGTCATCACATCCTACTACTGGAGTCATCACATCCCACTACTGGAGTCATCACATCCTACTACTGGAGTCATCACATCCCACTACTGGAGGCATCACATCCCACTACTGGAGGCATCACATCCCACTACTGGGTCATCACATCCCACTACTGGAGGCATCACATCCTACTACTGGAGGCATCACATCCCACTACTGGAGTCATCACATCCCACTACTGGAGGCATCACATCCCACTACTGGAGTCATCACATCCCACTACTGGAGGCATCACATCCTACTACTGGAGGCATCACATCCTACTACTGGAGTCATCACATCCCACTACTGGAGGCATCACATCCTACTACTGGAGTCATCACATCCTACTACTGGAGTCATCACATCCTACTACTGGAGTCATCACATCCTACTACTGGAGTCATCACATCCTACTACTGGAGGCATCACATCCTACTACTGGAGTCATCACATCCTACTACTGGAGTCATCACATCCTACTACTGGAGTCATCACATCCTACTACTGGAGTCATCACATCCCACTACTGGAGTCATCACATCCCACTACTGGAGGCATCACATCCCACTACTGGAGGCATCACATCCTACTACTGGAGGCATCACATCCCACTACTGGAGTCATCACATCCCACTACTGGAGTCATCACATCCTACTACTGGAGGCATCACATCCCACTACTGGAGGCATCACATCCTACTACTGGAGGCATCACATCCTACTACTGGAGTCATCACATCCCACTACTGGAGGCATCACATCCCACTACTGGAGGCATCACATCCTACTACTGGAGTCATCACATCCCACTACTGGAGGCATCACATCCCACTACTGGAGGCATCACATCCTACTACTGGAGTCATCACATCCTACTACTGGAGTCATCACATCCCACTACTGGAGTCATCACATCCTACTACTGGAGGCATCACATCCCACTACTGGAGGCATCACATCCCACTACTGGAGGCATCACATCCCACTACTGGAGGCATCACATCCTACTACTGGAGTCATCACATCCCACTACTGGAGTCATCACATCCTACTACTGGAGGCATCACATCCCACTACTGGAGGCATCACATCCCACTACTGGAGGCATCACATCCCACTACTGGAGGCATCACATCCCACTACTGGAGGCATCACATCCCACTACTGGAGGCATCACATCCTACTACTGGAGTCATCACATCCCACTACTGGAGGCATCACATCCCACTACTGGAGTGATCACATCCTACTACTGGAGTCATCACATCCTACTACTGGAGTCATCACATCCTACTACTGGAGTCATCACATCCCACTACTGGAGGCATCACATCCTACTACTGGAGTCATCACATCCTACTACTGGAGTCATCACATCCCACTACTGGAGTCATCACATCCCACTACTGGAGGCATCACATCCCACTACTGGAGGCATCACATCCCACTACTGGAGTGATCACATCCTACTACTGGAGTCATCACATCCTACTACTGGAGGCATCACATCCCACTACTGGAGGCATCACATCCTACTACTGGAGTCATCACATCCTACTACTGGAGTCATCACATCCTACTACTGGAGTCATCACATCCCACTACTGGAGGCATCACATCCTACTACTGGAGTCATCCCATCCCACTACTGGAGGCATCACATCCCACTACTGGAGTCATCACATCCCACTACTGGAGGTATCACATCCTACTACTGGAGTCATCACATCCTACTACTGGAGTCATCACATCCTACTACTGGAGGCATCACATCCTACTACTGGAGTCATCACATCCCACTACTGGAGGTATCACATCCTACTACTGGAGTCATCACATCCTACTACTGGAGGCATCACATCCTACTACTGGAGGCATCACATCTCACTACTGGAGGCATCACATCCCACTACTGGAGGCATCACATCCCACTACTGGAGTCATCACATCCCACTACTGGAGTCATCACATCCTACTACTGGAGTCATCACATCCTACTACTGGAGGCATCACATCCTACTACTGGAGGCATCACATCCCACTACTGGAGTCATCACATCCCACTACTGGAGTCATCACATCCCACTACTGGAGTCATCACATCCTACTACTGGAGGCATCACATCCCACTACTGGAGTCATCACATCCTACTACTGGAGGCATCACATCCCACTACTGGAGGCATCACATCCTACTACTGGAGTCATCACATCCTACTACTGGAGTCATCACATCCCACTACTGGAGTCATCACATCCTACTACTGGAGTGATCACATCCCACTACTGGAGTCATCACATCCTACTACTGGAGTGATCACATCCCACTACTGGAGTCATCACATCTCACTACTGGAGGCATCACATCCTACTACTGGAGTCATCACATCCTACTACTGGAGTCATCACATCCTACTACTGGAGTCATCACATCCCACTACTGGAGTCATCACATCCTACTACTGGAGTCATCACATCCCACTACTGGAGGCATCACATCCCACTACTGGAGTCATCACATCCTACTACTGGAGGCATCACATCCCACTACTGGAGGCATCACATCCTACTACTGGAGTCATCACATCCCACTACTGGAGTCATCACATCCCACTACTGGAGGCATCACATCCCACTACTGGAGTCATCACATCCCACTACTGGAGTCATCACATCCTACTACTGGAGTCATCACATCCCACTACTGGAGGCATCACATCCCACTACTGGAGGCATCACATCCTACTACTGGAGTCATCACATCCCACTACTGGAGGCATCACATCCCACTACTGGAGGCATCACATCCCACTACTGGAGTCATCACATCCCACTACTGGAGTCATCACATCCCACTACTGGAGTCATCACATCCCACTACTGGAGTCATCACATCCTACTACTGGAGTCATCACATCCCACTACTGGAGTCATCACATCCCACTACTGGAGGCATCACATCCCACTACTGGAGGCATCACATCCCACTACTGGAGGCATCACATCCCACTACTGGAGGCATCACATCCCACTACTGGAGTCATCACATCCTACTACTGGAGTCATCACATCCCACTACTGGAGGCATCACATCCCACTACTGGAGGCATCACATCCTACTACTGGAGTCATCACATCCTACTACTGGAGTCATCACATCCCACTACTGGAGGCATCACATCCCACTACTGGAGTCATCACATCCTACTACTGGAGTCATCACATCTCACTACTGGAGGCATCACATCCCACTACTGGAGTCATCACATCCCACTACTGGAGTCATCACATCCCACTACTGGAGGCATCACATCCTACTACTGGAGGCATCACATCCTACTACTGGAGTCATCACATCCTACTACTGGAGGCATCACATCCTACTACTGGAGGCATCACATCCTACTACTGGAGGCATCACATCCTACTACTGGAGTCATCACATCCCACTACTGGAGGCATCACATCCTACTACTGGAGGCATCACATCCTACTACTGGAGTCATCACATCCCACTACTGGAGTCATCACATCCCACTACTGGAGTCATCACATCCCACTACTGGAGGCATCACATCCTACTACTGGAGTCATCACATCCTACTACTGGAGTCATCACATCCTACTACTGGAGTCATCACATCCCACCACTGGAGTCATCACATCCTACTACTGGAGTCATCACATCCCACTACTGGAGTCATCACATCCCACTACTGGAGTCATCACATCCCACTACTGGAGTCATCACATCCTACTACTGGAGTCATCACATCCCACTACTGGAGTCATCACATCCTACTACTGGAGTCATCACATCCCACTACTGGAGTCATCACATCCTACTACTGGAGTCATCACATCCTACTACTGGAGTCATCACATCCCACTACTGGAGTCATCACATCCTACCACTGGAGTCATCACATCCCACTACTGGAGTCATCACATCCCACTACTGGAGTCATCACATCCCACTACTGGAGTCATCACATCCTACTACTGGAGTCATCACATCCCACTACTGGAGTCATCACATCCCACTACTGGAGGCATCACATCCTACTACTGGAGGCATCACATCCTACTACTGGAGTCATCACATCCCACTACTGGAGTCATCACATCCTACTACTGGAGTCATCACATCCCACTACTGGAGTCATCACATCCCACTACTGGAGGCATCACATCCCACTACTGGAGTCATCACATCCTACTACTGGAGTCATCACATCCCACTACTGGAGGCATCACATCCTACTACTGGAGTCATCACATCCCACTACTGGAGGCATCACATCCCACTACTGGAGTCATCACATCCCACTACTGGAGTCATCACATCCTACTACTGGAGTCATCACATCCCACTACTGGAGGCATCACATCCTACTACTGGAGTCATCACATCCTACTACTGGAGTCATCACATCCTACTACTGGAGGCATCACATCCTACTACTGGAGGCATCACATCCTACTACTGGAGGCATCACATCCTACTACTGGAGGCATCACATCCCACTACTGGAGTCATCACATCCTACTACTGGAGTCATCACATCCCACTACTGGAGGCATCACATCCTACTACTGGAGGCATCACATCCCACTACTGGAGGCATCACATCCCTACTACTGGAGGCATCACATCCTACTACTGGAGTCATCACATCCCACTACTGGAGGTATCACATCCCACTACTGGAGTCATCACATCCTACTGCTGGAGGCATCACATCCTACTACTGGAGTCATCACATCCTACTGCTGGAGGCATCACATCCCACTACTGGAGTCATCACATCCCACTACTGGAGTCATCACATCCTACTACTGGAGTCATCACATCCTACTACTGGAGGCATCACATCCTACTACTGGAGGCATCACATCCCACTACTGGAGGCATCACATCCTACTACTGGAGTCATCACATCCTACTACTGGAGTCATCACATCCTACTACTGGAGTCATCACATCCTACTACTGGAGTCATCACATCCCACTACTGGAGTCATCACATCCTACTACTGGAGGCATCACATCCTACTACTGGAGGCATCACATCCCACTACTGGAGTCATCACATCCTACTACTGGAGTCATCACATCCCACTACTGGAGTCATCACATCCCACTACTGGAGGCATCACATCCCACTACTGGAGTCATCACATCCCACTACTGGAGTCATCACATCCCACTACTGGAGTCATCACATCCTACTACTGGAGTCATCACATCCTACTACTGGAGGCATCACATCCCACTACTGGAGTCATCACATCCCACTACTGGAGTCATCACATCCCACTACTGGAGTCATCACATCCCACTACTGGAGGCATCACATCCCACTACTGGAGTCATCACATCCTACTACTGGAGTCATCACATCCTACTACTGGAGGCATCACATCCCACTACTGGAGTCATCACATCCCACTACTGGAGGCATCACATCCTACTACTGGAGGCATCACATCCTACTACTGGAGTCATCACATCCTACTACTGGAGTCATCACATCCCTACTACTGGAGTCATCACATCCCACTACTGGAGTCATCACATCCTACTACTGGAGTCATCACATCCCACTACTGGAGTCATCACATCCCTACTACTGGAGGCATCACATCCCACTACTGGAGGCATCACATCCTACTACTGGAGGCATCACATCCTACTACTGGAGTCATCACATCCCACTACTGGAGGCATCACATCCTACTACTGGAGTCATCACATCCTACTACTGGAGTCATCACATCCTACTACTGGAGTCATCACATCCTACTACTGGAGGCATCACATCCCACTACTGGAGTCATCACATCCCACTACTGGAGTGATCACATCCCACTACTGGAGTCATCACATCCTACTACTGGAGTCATCACATCCCACTACTGGAGGCATCACATCCCACTACTGGAGTCATCACATCCCACTACTGGAGTCATCACATCCCACTACTGGAGTCATCACATCCTACTACTGGAGTCATCACATCCCACTACTGGAGGCATCACATCCTACTACTGGAGTCATCACATCCTACTACTGGAGTCATCACATCCTACTACTGGAGGCATCACATCCTACTACTGGAGGCATCACATCCTACTACTGGAGGCATCACATCCTACTACTGGAGGCATCACATCCCACTACTGGAGTCATCACATCCTACTACTGGAGTCATCACATCCCACTACTGGAGGCATCACATCCTACTACTGGAGGCATCACATCCCACTACTGGAGGCATCACATCCTACTACTGGAGGCATCACATCCTACTACTGGAGTCATCACATCCCACTACTGGAGGTATCACATCCCACTACTGGAGTCATCACATCCTACTGCTGGAGGCATCACATCCTACTACTGGAGTCATCACATCCTACTGCTGGAGGCATCACATCCCACTACTGGAGTCATCACATCCCACTACTGGAGTCATCACATCCTACTACTGGAGTCATCACATCCTACTACTGGAGGCATCACATCCTACTACTGGAGGCATCACATCCCTACTACTGGAGTCATCACATCCCACTACTGGAGTCATCACATCCCACTACTGGAGTCATCACATCCCACTACTGGAGTCATCACATCCCTACTACTGGAGTCATCACATCCCACTACTGGAGTCATCACATCCTACTACTGGAGTCATCACATCCTACTACTGGAGGCATCACATCCCACTACTGGAGTCATCACATCCCACTACTGGAGTCATCACATCCCACTACTGGAGTCATCACATCCTACTACTGGAGTCATCACATCCCACTACTGGAGTCATCACATCCTACTACTGGAGTCATCACATCCTACTACTGGAGGCATCACATCCCACTACTGGAGTCATCACATCCCACTACTGGAGGCATCACATCCTACTACTGGAGGCATCACATCCTACTACTGGAGTCATCACATCCTACTACTGGAGTCATCACATCCTACTACTGGAGTCATCACATCCCACTACTGGAGTCATCACATCCTACTACTGGAGTCATCACATCCTACTACTGGAGTCATCACATCCCACTACTGGAGTCATCACATCCTACTACTGGAGGCATCACATCCCACTACTGGAGGCATCACATCCTACTACTGGAGGCATCACATCCTACTACTGGAGTCATCACATCCCACTACTGGAGGCATCACATCCTACTACTGGAGTCATCACATCCTACTACTGGAGTCATCACATCCTACTACTGGAGTCATCACATCCTACTACTGGAGGCATCACATCCCACTACTGGAGTCATCACATCCCACTACTGGAGTGATCACATCCCACTACTGGAGTCATCACATCCTACTACTGGAGTCATCACATCCCACTACTGGAGGCATCACATCCTACTACTGGAGTCATCACATCCTACTACTGGAGTCATCACATCCTACTACTGGAGGCATCACATCCCACTACTGGAGTCATCACATCCCACTACTGGAGTCATCACATCCCACTACTGGAGTCATCACATCCTACTACTGGAGTCATCACATCCCACTACTGGAGGCATCACATCCTACTACTGGAGTCATCACATCCCACTACTGGAGGCATCACATCCTACTACTGGAGTCATCACATCCTACTACTGGAGTCATCACATCCCACTACTGGAGTCATCACATCCTACTACTGGAGTCATCACATCCTACTACTGGAGTCATCACATCCTACTACTGGAGTCATCACATCTCACTACTGGAGGCATCACATCCCACTACTGGAGTCATCACATCCTACTACTGGAGGCATCACATCCTACTACTGGAGTCATCACATCCCACTACTGGAGTCATCACATCCCACTACTGGAGTCATCACATCCCACTACTGGAGTCATCACATCCCACTACTGGAGTCATCACATCCTACTACTGGAGTCATCACATCCCACTACTGGAGGCATCACATCCTACTACTGGAGTCATCACATCCTACTACTGGAGGCATCACATCCTACTACTGGAGTCATCACATCCTACTACTGGAGGCATCACATCCTACTACTGGAGGCATCACATCCCACTACTGGAGGCATCACATCCCACTACTGGAGGCATCACATCCTACTACTGGAGGCATCACATCCTACTACTGGAGGCATCACATCCCACTACTGGAGTCATCACATCCTACTACTGGAGGCATCACATCCCACTACTGGAGTCATCACATCCCACTACTGGAGGCATCACATCCCACTACTGGAGTCATCACATCCTACTACTGGAGGCATCACATCCCACTACTGGAGTCATCACATCCCACTACTGGAGTCATCACATCCTACTACTGGAGTCATCACATCCCACTACTGGAGGCATCACATCCTACTACTGGAGTCATCACATCCTACTACTGGAGGCATCACATCCTACTACTGGAGTCATCACATCCTACTACTGGAGTCATCACATCCTACTACTGGAGTCATCACATCCTACTACTGGAGGCATCACATCCTACTACTGGAGTCATCACATCCTACTACTGGAGTCATCACATCCTACTGCTGCCACCAAATGTCTTTATTTCAATGAGTTCCATCTGCATGTTATTAAACTAATTAAAAACAACCCTAGATGGAATGCAGTCTAGATTGCAGACTAGCTATTGCATAATAGAGGGGGGGTTGTCCACTTGTTCACTCACCACTCCACACATTAAAGCAAATCAATGAGAGCACAGCAGTCTAAAAGCTATAGCTCTTTGGTTTGGCCGCTCATTACTGAGCACTTTGCTACCAATATAATGGCTTTCTCTTTAGGGAGAGAAGTGGCGAAGTGGCCCCATCGCTATATGACTCAGAGGCAAATGCTGTGCTGAGTGACCATACTGGGTAGGAAGGACTTCATTGGTGCTGTCCCAAAATGACCCCTAGGCACTAACTCTTACTCCCTAGCCACTAGCCCTTACACCCTATCCCGTAGCCCTTTCCTGTAGTCCACGATCAGCTCCTTTGTCCTGCTGACGTTGAGGAAAAGGGTTGTTGTCCTGGCACCACACTGCCAGGTCTCTGACCTCCTCCCTATAGGCTGTCTCATCGTTGTCGGTGATCAGGCCTACCACTGTCGTAGGCAAACTTAATGATGGTGTTGGAGTCGTGCGCTGCCACGCAGTCGTGGGAGAACTTTACTCACTGGACTCATACATTCTGCCGGGGACTGTTAGGTTGGCTAACTTTACTCACTGGACTCATACATTCTGCTGGGGACTGTTAGGTTGGCTAACCTTACTCACTGGACTCATACATTCTGCTGGGGACTGTTAGGTTGGCTAACTTTACTCACTGGACTCATACATTCTGCTGGGGACTGTTAGGTTGGCTAACTTTACTCACTGGACTCATACATTCTGCTGGGGACTGTTAGGTTGGCTAACCTTACTCACTGGACTCATACATTCTGCTGGGGACTGTTAGGTTGGCTAACTTTACTCACTGGACTCATACATTCTGCTGGGGACTGTTAGGTTGGCTAACTTTACTCATTGGACTCATACATTCTGCTGGGGACTGTTAGGTTGGCTAACTTTACTCACTGGACTCATACATTCTGCTGGGGACTGTTAGGTTGGCTAACTTTACTCACTGGACTCATACATTCTGCTGGGGACTGTTAGGTTGGCTAACCTTACTCACTGGACTCATACATTCTGCTGGGGACTGTTAGGTTGGCTAACTTTACTCACTGGACTCATACATTCTGCCGGGGACTGTTAGGTTGGCTAACTTTACTCACTGGACTCATACATTCTGCTGGGGACTGTTAGGTTGGCTCTTTACTCACTGGACTCATACATTCTGCTGGGGACTGTTAGGTTGGCTAACCTTACTCACTGGACTCATACATTCTGCTGGGGACTGTTAGGTTGGCTAACTTTACTCACTGGACTCATACATTCTGCTGGGGACTGTTAGGTTGGCTAACCTTACTCACTGGACTCATACATTCTGCTGGGGACTGTTAGGTTGGCTAACTTTACTCACTGGACTCATACATTCTGCTGGGGACTGTTAGGTTGGCTAACTTTACTCACTGGACTCATACATTCTGCTGGGGACTGTTAGGTTGGCTAACCTTACTCACTGGACTCACATTCTGCTGGGGACTGTTAGGTTGGCTAACTTTACTCACTGGACTCATACATTCTGCTGGGGACTGTTAGGTTGGCTAACTTTACTCACTGGACTCATACATTCTGCTGGGGACTGTTAGGTTGGCTAACTTTACTCACTGGACTCATACATTCTGCTGGGGACTGTTAGGTTGGCTAACCTTACTCACTGGACTCATACATTCTGCTGGGGACTGTTAGGTTGGCTAACTTTACTCACTGGACTCATACATTCTGCCGGGGACTGTTAGGTTGGCTAACTTTACTCACTGGACTCATACATTCTGCTGGGGACTGTTAGGTTGGCTCTTTACTCACTGGACTCATACATTCTGCTGGGGACTGTTAGGTTGGCTAACCTTACTCACTGGACTCATACATTCTGCTGGGGACTGTTAGGTTGGCTAACTTTACTCACTGGACTCATACATTCTGCTGGGGACTGTTAGGTTGGCTAACCTTACTCACTGGACTCATACATTCTGCTGGGGACTGTTAGGTTGGCTAACTTTACTCACTGGACTCATACATTCTGCTGGGGACTGTTAGGTTGGCTAACTTTACTCACTGGACTCATACATTCTGCTGGGGACTGTTAGGTTGGCTAACCTTACTCACTGGACTCACATTCTGCTGGGGACTGTTAGGTTGGCTAACTTTACTCACTGGACTCATACATTCTGCTGGGGACTGTTAGGTTGGCTAACTTTACTCACTGGACTCATACATTCTGCTGGGGACTGTTAGGTTGGCTAACTTTACTCACTGGACTCATACATTCTGCTGGGGACTGTTAGGTTGGCTAACCTTACTCACTGGACTCATACATTCTGCTGGGGACTGTTAGGTTGGCTAACCTTACTCACTGGACTCATACATTCTGCTGGGGACTGTTAGGTTGGCTAACCTTACTCACTGGACTCATACATTCTGCTGGGGACTGTTAGGTTGGCTAACCTTACTCACTGGACTCATACATTCTGCTGGGGACTGTTAGGTTGGCTAACCTTACTCACTGGACTCATACATTCTGCTGGGGACTGTTAGGTTGGCTAACTTTACTCACTGGACTCATACATTCTGCTGGGGACTGTTAGGTTGGCTAACCTTACTCACTGGACTCATACATTCTGCTGGGGACTGTTAGGTTGGCTAACCTTACTCACTGGACTCATACATTCTGCTGGGGACTGTTAGGTTGGCTAACTTTACTCACTGGACTCATACATTCTGCTGGGGACTGTTAGGTTGGCTAACCTTACTCACTGGACTCATACATTCTGCTGGGGACTGTTAGGTTGGCTAACCTTACTCACTGGACTCATACATTCTGCTGGGGACTGTTAGGTTGGCTAACTTTACTCACTGGACTCATACATTCTGCTGGGG
>NC_059195.1:20335837-20353337 GCF_020615455.1 Coregonus clupeaformis
CTTGTTCATTAAGCAGACAAGATATGTTTGCCATCATTTTATATGATATGATTTTATAGTAAGAAGAATATAATTGGACTTAGCTGAATAAAACAGAAAGGATATCTTTCCAATTCCTGAGTGAGTGCACATATGAAGTGGCTATGCGTAAAAGTGATCATTTGAAACAGGTCCTATATGCCAGATTTAGAGTTATTTGGCAACTTTAGTTGTGAATGATGCAAACCTGCATGATGCGACTATTGGCTATTGATGAGTTGAGGAAGTCGACTATTGGCTATTGATGAGTTGAGGAAGTCGACTATTGGCTATTGATGAGTTGAGGAAGTCGACTATTGGCTATTGATGAGTTGAGGAAGTCGCAAAAAAAAAAGCTTGCGCTCTGTTTCTTGCCTCAGGCTGCACACGCTGCTCTCTCATCAAGTGATCATATTTTCACCCGTCAGACTATTCTCAATTGCATCTTGTCTTTACTAATATGCAAAATTAGTTCTAGATTTAGAATGGCCCATTATCAAATGGGTAGGAAGAGGGGCAGGGGATCATCCGTGTGCACTAGAATAGCAAATGGAGGCCGCTTTCCTGACGGTTTTTCAATCATTCCAGGTAGGTAACTCCGGTTTTATAACACAACGTGTTTAATATTAGCTGTTGAGAAATAAATATAGTAGCAGCTGGAATCCTCCTCTTTTTAGTGGCAACCATCAAAACTCTGCTTTCACACGGGACTGCATATAGAAATGTCTGGGCTTATAAGAACACTTACAGTGTCTTGTGAAAGTATTCACCCCACTTGGCATTTTTCCTATTTTGTTGCCTTACAACCTGGAATTAAAATTGATTTTTTTGGGGGGGGGTTTATCATTTAATTTACACAACATGCCTACCACTTTGAAGATGCAAAATATTTTTTATTGTGAAAGAAACAAGAAATAAGACAAAAAAACAGAAAGCTTGAGGGTGCATAACTATTCCCCCCACAACTATTGTTGTGGTGCCATATTCTTTCAATTTTTTAATAATGGATTTAATGGTGCTCCGTGGGATGTCCAAAGTTTTGGATCTTTTTTTATAACCCAACCCTGATCTGTACTTCTCCACAATTTTGACCCTGACCTGTTTGGAGAGCTCCTTGGTCTTCATGGTGCCGCTTGCTTGGTGGTGCCCCTTGCTTAGTGATGTTGCAGACTCTGGGGCCTTTCAGAACAGGTGTACAGTGGGGAAAAAAAGTATTTAGTCAGCCACCAATTGTGCAAGTTCTCCCACTTAAAAAGATGAGAGAGGCCTGTAATTTTCATCATAGGTACACGTCAACTATGACAGACAAATTGAGAAAAAGAAATCCAGAAAATCCCATTGTAGGATTTTTAATGAATTTATTTGCAAATTATGGTGGAAAATAAGTATTTGGTCACCTACAAACAAGCAAGATTTCTGGCTCTCACAGACCTGTAACTTCTTCTTTAAGAGGCTCCTCTGTCCTCCACTCGTTATCTGTATTAATGGCACCTGTTTGAACGAGGGGACCTAGTGAATGACCTGCAGAGAGCTGGGACCAAAGTAACAAAGCCAACCATCAGTAACACACTACGCCGCCAGGGACTCAAATCCTGCAGTGCGAGACGTGTCCCCCTGCTTAAGCCAGTACATGTCCAGGCCCGTCTGAAGTGCATTTGGATGATCCAGAAGAGGATTGGGAGAATGTCATATGGTCAGATGAAACCAAAATATAACTTTTTGGTAAAAACTCAACTCGTCATGTTTGGAGGACAAAGAATGCTGAGTTGCATCCAAAGAACACCATACCTACTGTGAAGCATGGGGTTGGAAACATCATGCTTTGGGGCTGTTTTTCTGCAAAGGGACCAGGACGACTGATCCGTGTAAAGGAAAGAATGAATGGGGCCATGTATCGTGAGATTTTGAGAGAAACCCTCCTTCCATCAGCAAGGGCATTGAAGATGAAACGTGGCTGGGTCTTTCAGCATGACAATGATCCCAAACACACCGCCCGGGCAACGAAGGAGTGGCTTCGTAAGAAGCATTTCAAGGTCCTGGAGTGGCCTAGCCAGTCTCCAGATCTCAACCCCATAGAAAATCTTTGGAGGGAGTTGAAAGTCTGTGTTGCCCAGCGACAGCCCCAAAACATCACTGCTCTAGAGGAGATCTGCATGGAGGAATGGGCCAAAATACCAGCAACAGTGTGTGAAAACCTTGTGAAGACTTACAGAAAACGTTTGACCTGTGTCATTGCCAACAAAGGGTATATAACAAAGTATTGAGAAACTTTTGTTATTGACCAAATACTTATTTTCCACCATCATATGCCAATAAATTCATAAAAAATCCTACAATGTGATTTTCTGGATTTTTTTTTCTCATTTTGTCTGTCATAGTTGACGTGTACCTATGATGAAAATTACAGGCCTCTCTCATCTTTTTAAGTGGGAGAACTTGCACAATTGGTGGCTGACTAAATACTTTTTTTCCCCACTGTATATATACTGAGATCATGTGACAGATCATGTGACACTTAGATTTCACACAGGCAGACTTTATTTAACTAATTATGTGACTTCTGAAGGTAATTGGTTGCACCAGATCTTATCAAATCAAATCAAATTGTATTTGCCACATGAGCCGAATATAACAGGTGTAAACATTACAGTGAAATGCTTACTTACAAGCCCTTAACCTACATAAAAAATACCAAATAATTAAAGAGCAGCAGTAAAATAAGATAACAGTAGGGAGGCTATATACAGGAGGTACCGGTACTGAGTCAATGTGCGGGGGCACAGGTTAGGGGAGTCAATGTGCGGGGGCACCGGTTAGGGGAGTCAATGTGCGGGGGCACCGGTTAGGGGAGTCAATGTGCGGGGGCACCGGTTAGGGGAGTCAATGTGCGGGGGCACCGGTTAGGGGAGTCAATGTGCGGGGGCACCGGTTAGGGGAGTCAATGTGCGGGGGCACCGGTTAGGGGAGTCAATGTGCGGGGGCACCGGTTAGGGGAGTCAATGGGGGGGCACCGGTTTAGGGGAGTCAATGTGGGGGCACCGGTTAGGGGGAGTCAATGTGCGGGGGGCACCGGTTAGGGGAGTCAATGCGGGGGGCACCGGTTAGGGGAGTCAATGTGGGGGGGCACCGGTTAGGGGAGTCAATGTGGGGGGCACCGGTTAGGGGAGTCAATGTGGGGGGCACCGGTTAGGGGAGTCAATGTGGGGGGCACCGGTTAGGGGAGTCAATGTGGGGGCACCGGTTAGGGGAGTCAATGTGGGGGGCACCGGTTAGGGGAGTCAATGTGGGGGGCACCGGTTAGGGGAGTCAATGTGGGGGGCACCGGTTAGGGGAGTCAATGTGGGGGCACCGGTTAGGGGAGTCAATGTGCGGGGCACCGGTTAGGGGAGTCAATGTGCGGGGCACCGGTTAGGGGAGTCAATGTGGGGGGGCACCGGTTAGGGGAGTCAATGTGGGGGGCACCGGTTAGGGGAGTCAATGTGGGGGGCACCGGTTAGGGGAGTCAATGTGCGGGGGCACCGGTTAGGGGGAGTCAATGTGCGGGGGGCACCGGTTAGGGGAGTCAATGTGGGGGCACCGGTTAGGGGAGTCAATGTGGGGGGCACCGGTTAGGGGAGTCAATGTGCGGGGGCACCGGTTAGGGAGTCAATGTGGGGGGGCACCGGTTAGGGGAGTCAATGTGCGGGGGCACCGGTTAGGGGAGTCAATGTGGGGGGGCACCGGTTAGGGGAGTCAATGTGCGGGGGCACCGGTTAGGGGAGTCAATGTGGGGGGGCACCGGTTAGGGGAGTCAATGGGGGCACCGGGTTAGGGGAGTCAATGTCGGGGGGCACCGGTTAGGGAGTCAATGTCGGGGGCACCGGTTAGGGGAGTCAATGTGGGGGGCACCGGTTAGGGGAGTCAATGTGGGGGGCACCGGTTAGGGGAGTCAATGTGGGGGGCACCGGTTAGGGGAGTCAATGTGGGGGGCACCGGTTAGGGGAGTCAATGTGGGGGGCACCGGTTAGGGGAGTCAATGTGCGGGGCACCGGTTAGGGGAGTCAATGTGGGGGGGCACCGGTTAGGGGAGTCAATGTGCGGGGGCACCGGTTAGGGGAGTCAATGTGGGGGGGCACCGGTTAGGGGAGTCAATGTGCGGGGGCACCGGTTAGGGGAGTCAATGTGCGGGGGCACCGGTTAGGGGAGTCATGTGGGGGCACCGGTTAGGGGAGTCAATGTGCGGGGCACCGGTTAGGGGAGTCAATGTGCGGGGGGCACCGGTTAGGGGAGTCAATGTGCGGGGCACCGGTTAGGGGAGTCAATGTGCGGGGGCACCGGTTAGGGGAGTCAATGTGCGGGGGCACCGGTTAGGGGAGTCAATGTGGGGGGCACCGGTTGGGAGCATGCGCGGTTAGGGGAGTCAATGTGCGGGGCACCGGTTAGGGGAGTCAATGTGGGGGCACCGGTTAGGGGAGTCAATGTGGGGGGCACCGGTTAGGGGAGTCAATGTGCGGGGGCACCGGTTAGGGAGTCAATGCGGGGGGCACCGGTTAGGGGAGTCAATGTGGGGGCACCGGTTAGGGAGTCAATGTGGGGGGCACCGGTTAGGGGAGTCAATGGGGGGCACCGGTTAGGGGAGTCAATGTGCGGGGGCACCGGTTAGGGGAGTCAATGTGGGGGGCACCGGTTAGGGGAGTCAATGTCGGGGGCACCGGTTAGGGGAGTCAATGTGCGGGGGCACCGGTTAGGGGAGTCAATGTGGGGGGCACCGGTTAGGGGAGTCAATGTGGGGGGCACCGGTTAGGGGAGTCAATGTGGGGGCACCGGTTAGGGGAGTCAATGTGCGGGGGCACCGGTTAGGGGAGTCAATGTGGGGGGCACCTGTTAGGGGAGTCAATGTGCGGGGGCACCGGTTAGGGGAGTCAATGTGCGGGGGCACCGGTTAGGGGAGTCAATGTGCGGGGGCACCGGTTAGGGGAGTCAATGTGCGGGGGCACCGGTTAGGGGAGTCAATGTGCGGGGGCACCGGTTAGGGGAGTCAATGTGCGCGGGGCACCGGTTAGGGGAGTCAATGTGCCGGGGCACCGGTTAGGGGAGTCAATGTGGGGGGCACCGGTTAGGGGAGTCAATGTGCGGGGGGCACCGGTTAGGGGAGTCAATGTGCGGGGCACCGGTTAGGGAGTCAATGTGCGGGGGCACCGGTTAGGGGAGTCAATGTGCGGGGGCACCGGTTAGGGGAGTCAATGTGCGGGGGCACCGGTTAGGGGAGTCAATGTGCGGGGGCACCGGTTAGGGGCTTCATAGCAAAGGGGGTGAATACGCACCACTTTTACATTATTTATATTTTTTGCATTTTTTGCAACAAATTATTTTTTTCATTCCTCTTCACCAATTTGGACTATTTGGTGTATGTCCATTACATTAAATCCAAATAAAAATCCATTTAAATTACAGGTTGTAATGCAACAAAATAGGAAAAACGCCACGGTGGTGAGATATTCTGTAGCTAAAGGTAGTGTAAAACTGCACAATGATTTAAATTCAGGTTTCGTCTCGGGCTTGGACTCTTATATAGTGCATTCGGGAAAGTATTCAGACCACCCTTGACTTTTTCAACATTTTGTTAGGTATTTCTGTGTTTGATTTTTAGTAAATTGGCAAACATTTTCGAAAAACTGTTTTCGCTTTGTCATTATGGGGTATTGTGGGTAGATTGATGAGGAAAAAAAGTTATTTAATCCATTTTAGAATAAGGCTGTAACGTAACAAAATGTGGAAAAAGTCAAGTGGTCTGAATACTTTCTGAGGGCACTGTAAAGGTCTATGCATATGAATAAGCTCTAATATGCATATGGGTGTTATGAATTAATCATCACCTTAGAAAGCGCTGTCCATTTCCTTGTGTTAGGCTTTGAAACAACATCCACAACGTCCATGTTTTCCACTCAGTTTCAACCTGTTGTTGAACTTCTTTCTTCAAATTGATCAATCACAGTGAGATGAGTTTTAAAAGCACGATACTGTTTTGATGATAAAGTGTTTGATGTCCTTTTCGATTGTATTTGCATGGATGTCAGAGTGGTTAGTGGGACAATAGAGCCCTGAGTACCAGGCCATTAGCCGGGTCGTTAGCGATATGGCTACTAACAACGCATGTCCAGAGTGCATAAGAGGAGATTACCTTGATTCAACAATCACGTGGAATTTCACTGCCGGTGTGGCGGTCACATTTACATTTACATTTTAGTCATTTAGCAGACGCTCTTATCCAGAGCGACTTACAGTTAGTGAGTGCATACATTATTTTATTTTTCATACTGGCCCCCCGTGGGAATCGAACCCACAACCCTGGCGATGCAAACGCCATGTTCTACCAACTGTTCTACCAACTGAGCTACATCCCTGAGGTCACCACTGAGGTCACCACAACAGCCACAGTGGGAAACGCTGCTTAAAATACCCCTTAGTAAGACCTACTGCTGACAAGTCATTCACTTCAACACCACACACACACACATATAGAGATTAATATAGAGATGAGTTGATCCGCTACAGTGTTACTATAGAGATGAGTTGATCCGCTACAGTGTTACTATAGAGATGAGTTGATCCACTACAGTGTTACTATAGAGATGAGTTGATCCGCTACAGTGGAGAGAGAGAACCATTAATATAGAGATGAGTTGATCCGCTACAGTGTTACTATAGAGATGAGTTGATCCACTACAGTGTTACTATAGAGATGAGTTGATCCACTACAGTGGAGAGAGAGAACCGTTACTATAGAGATGAGTTGATCCACTACAGTGTTACTATAGAGATGAGTTGATCCACTACAGTGTTACTATAGAGATGAGTTGATCCGCTACAGTGTTACTATAGAGATAAGTTGATCCACTACAGTGTTACTATAGAGATGAGTTGATCCACTACAGTGTTACTATAGAGATGAGTTGATCCGCTACAGTGTTACTATAGAGATGAGTTGATCCACTACAGTGTTACTATAGAGATGAGTTGATCCGCTACAGTGTTACTATAGAGATGAGTTGATCCGCTACAGTGTTACTATAGAGATTAGTTGATCCACTACAGTGGAGAGAGAACTGTTACTATAGAGATGAGTTGATCCACTACAGTGTTACTATAGAGATAAGTTGATCCGCTACAGTGTTACTATAGAGATGAGTTGATCCGCTACAGTGTTACTATAGAGATAAGTTGATCCGCTACAGTGTTACTATAGAGATGAGTTGATCCACTACAGTGTTACTATAGAGATAAGTTGATCCACTACAGTGTTACTATAGAGATGAGTTGATCCGCTACAGTTTTACTATAGAGATAAGTTGATCCGCTACAGTGTTACTATAGAGATGAGTTGATCCGCTACAGTGTTACTATAGAGATAAGTTGATCCACTACAGTGGAGAGAGAACTGTTACTATAGAGATGAGTTGATCCACTACAGTGTTACTATAGAGATAAGTTGATCCGCTACAGTGTTACTATAGAGATGAGTTGATCCGCTACAGTGTTACTATAGAGATAAGTTGATCCGCTACAGTGGAGAGAGACTGTTACTATAGAGATGAGTTGATCCACTACAGTGTTACTATAGAGATAAGTTGATCCGCTACAGTGTTACTATAGAGATGAGTTGATCCACTACAGTGTTACTATAGAGATAAGTTGATCCGCTACAGTGTTACTATAGAGATGAGTTGATCCACTACAGTGTTACTATAGAGATAAGTTGATCCACTACAGTGTTACTATAGAGATGAGTTGATCCGCTACAGTTTTACTATAGAGATAAGTTGATCCGCTACAGTGTTACTATAGAGATGAGTTGATCCGCTACAGTGTTACTATAGAGATAAGTTGATCCACTACAGTGTTTACTATAGAGATGAGTTGATCCACTACAGTGTTACTATAGAGATAAGTTGATCCGCTACAGTGTTACTATAGAGATGAGTTGATCCGCTACAGTGTTACTATAGAGATAAGTTGATCCGCTACAGTGTTACTATAGAGATGAGTTGATCCACTACAGTGTTACTATAGAGATAAGTTGATCCACTACAGTGTTACTATAGAGATGAGTTGATCCGCTACAGTGTTACTATAGAGATAAGTTGATCCGCTACAGTGTTACTATAGAGATGAGTTGATCCGCTACAGTTTTACTATAGAGATAAGTTGATCCGCTACAGTGTTACTATAGAGATGAGTTGATCCACTACAGTGTTACTATAGAGATAAGTTGATCCACTACAGTGTTACTATAGAGATTAGTTGATCCGCTACAGTGTTTAGAGATTTGACCGCTACGTGTTACTATAGAGATGAGTTGATCCACTACAGTGTTACTATAGAGATAAGTTGATCCGCTACAGTGATTACTATAGAGATGAGTTGATCCGCTACAGTGTTACTATAGAGATAAGTTGATCCGCTACAGTGTTACTATAGAGATGAGTTGATCCACTACAGTGTTACTATAGAGATAAGTTGATCCGCTACAGTGTTACTATAGAGATGAGTTGATCCACTACAGTGTTACTATAGAGATAAGTTGATCCGCTACAGTGTTACTATAGAGATGAGTTGATCCGCTACAGTGTTACTATAGAGATAAGTTGATCCGCTACAGTGTTACTATAGAGATGAGTTGATCCGCTACAGTGTTACTATAGAGATGAGTTGATCCGCTACAGTGACCGTTACTATAGAGATAAGTTGATCCACTACAGTGTTACTATAGAGATGAGTTGATCCGCTACAGTGGAGAGAGAGAACTGTTAATATAGAGATGAGTTGATCCACTACAGTGTTACTATAGAGATGAGTTGATCCGCTACAGTGTTACTATAGAGATAAGTTGATCCGCTACAGTGTTACTATAGAGATGAGTTGATCCGCTACAGTGTTACTATAGAGATAAGTTGATCCGCTACAGTGTTACTATAGAGATGAGTTGATCCACTACAGTGTTACTATAGAGATAAGTTGATCCACTACAGTGTTACTATAGAGATGAGTTGATCCGCTACAGTGTTACTATAGAGATAAGTTGATCCGCTACAGTGTTACTATAGAGATGAGTTGATCCGCTACAGTGTTACTATAGAGATAAGTTGATCCGCTACAGTGTTACTATAGAGATAAGTTGATCCACTACAGTGTTACTATAGAGATGAGTTGATCCACTACAGTGGAGAGAGAGAACCGTTACTATAGAGATGAGTTGATCCACTACAGTGGAGAGAGAGAACTGTTAATATAGAGATGAGTTGATCCGCTACAGTGGAGAGAGAGAACTGTTAATATAGAGATGAGTTGATCCGCTACAGTGGAGAGAGAGAACTGTTACTATAGAGATGAGTTGATCCACTACAGTGTTACTATAGAGATGAGTTGATCCGCTACAGTGTTACTATAGAGATGAGTTGATCCGCTACAGTGTTACTATAGAGATGAGTTGATCCGCTACAGTGTTACTATAGAGATGAGTTGATCCACTACAGTGGAGAGAGAGAACTGTTACTATAGAGATGAGTTGATCCACTACAGTGTTACTATAGAGATAAGTTGATCCGCTACAGTGTTACTATAGAGATGAGTTGATCCACTACAGTGTTACTATAGAGATGAGTTGATCCGCTACAGTGGAGAGAGAGAATCGTTAATATAGAGATGAGTTGATCCACTACAGTGTTACTATAGAGATGAGTTGATCCGCTACAGTGTTACTATAGAGATGAGTTGATCCACTTCAGTGTTACTATAGAGATGAGTTGATCCACTACAGTGTTACTATAGAGATGAGTTGATCCACTACAGTGTTACAGTGAGGGGAAAAAAGTATTTGATCCCCTGCTGATTTTGTACGTTTGCCCACTGACAAAGACATGATCAGTCTATAATTTTAATGGTAGGTTTATTTGAACAGTGAGAGACAGAATAACAACAAAAAAATCCAGAAAAACGCATGTCAAAAATGTTATAAATTGATTTGCATTTTAATGAGGGAACTAAGTATTGTGTAAGTCTGCTAAATGATTAAAATGTAAATGTAAAATCTTCCTGAGGTGAGAGCAGAGTAGCAAACTCTAACATTTCTGAAGTTGATCCATTGGTCCACGGCATAATGGGGTGGGGGAGAGGAGATCCATTGGTCCACGGCATAATGGGGTGGGGGAGAGGAGATCCATTGGTCCACGGCATAATGGGGTGGGGGAGAGGAGATCCATTGGTCCACGGCATAATGGGGTGGGGGAGTGGAGATCCATTGGTCCACGGCATAATGGGGTGGGGGAGTGGAGTGAGGGAGAGCAAAGAGCGACAGCCAACTTGCTTTGAGATGAGACACTTTGCTGCCTGACACTTTGAGCCCCAGAAAGTCTATTTTTTTTTATAATGGTACCCGTCATTTTGTGTCTCAGCTACGGTCTCACGGAGACGCCATGGCTGAATAAATTGGGGCCAAGACGCTTGGCGGTGCCCAAGACTGATGACATAACGTGTGGCACATACTGTGTTGTACCACACTGCCTCTCAGGCTGTTTTATGACATACTGTCCGTGTTCCCAAATGGCACCCTATTCCCTATGTAGTGCACTACTTTGGACCAGGGCTCATATGGCTCTGGTCAAGAGCAGTGCACTACAGTATTTAGGGAATAGGGTACCATTTGGGCTGCACCCTGCTAGGTTGCTAGGCTGCCAGCTACTAGTGAGATGCCTTCTGCATGGCTTTAGCCCCCACTGAGACACATTAGAATAACACCCATCCTGCCCCCAACAACACACGCAAGCAAAGCAATTATACCAGGACATCAACCCGTCAACGTTGTGACAAAAACTCAGTGACCGTTCTAACAGCTGATGCTAATGCACTATTGTAGTGGACAGCCTGGGGCCAGACGACACCATACAAGATGGAACTGGACATATCCTAGCTGACAGACGTTCTCTGCTACAGCCTGGGGCCAGATGACACCATACAAGATGGAACTGGACATATCATAGCTGACAGACGTTCTCTGCTACAGCCTGGGGCCAGATGACACCATACAAGATGGACCTGGACATATCATAGCTGACAGACGTTCTCTGCTACAGCCTGGGGCCAGATGACACCATACAAGATGGACCTGGACATATCATAGCTGACAGACATTCTCTGCTACAGCCTGGGACCAGATGACAGACGTTCTCTGCTACAGCCTGGGGTCAGACGACACCATACAAGATGGAACTGGACATATCATAGCTGACAGAGGTTCTCTGCTACAGCCTGGGGCCAGATGACACCATACAAGATGGAACTGGACATATCATAGCTGACAGACGTTCTCTGCTACAGCCTGGGGCCAGACAACACCATACAAGATGGAACTGGACATATCATAGCTGACAGATGTTCTCTGCTACAGCCTGGGGCCAGATGACACCATACAAGATGGACCTGGACATATCATAGCTGAAAGACGTTCTCTGCTACAGCCTGGGGTCAGATGACACCATACAAGATGGACCTGGACATATCATAGCTGACAGAGGTTCTCTGCTACAGCCTGGGGCCAGACGACACCATACAAGATGGAACTGGACATATCATAGCTGACAGACGTTCTCTGCTACAGCCTGGGGCCAGACGACACCATACAAGATGGACCTGGACATATCATAGCTGACAGACGTTCTCTGCTACAGCCTGGGGCCAGATGACACCATACAAGATGGAACTGGACATATCATAGCTGACAGAGGTTCTCTGCTACAGCCTGGGGCCAGACGACACCATACAAGATGGAACTGGACATATCATAGCTGACAGACGTTCTCTGCTACAGCCTGGGACCAGATGCCAGACGTTCTCTGCTACAGCCTGGGGTCAGACGACACCATACAAGATGGAACTGGACATATCATAGCTGACAGACGTTCTCTGCTACAGCCTGGGGCCAGATGACACCATACAAGATGGAACTGGACATATCATAGCTGACAGAGGTTCTCTGCTACAGCCTGGGGCCAGATGACACCATACAAGATGGAACTGGACATATCATAGCTGACAGACGTTCTCTGCTACAGCCTGGGGTCAGATGACACCATACAAGATGGACCTGGACATATCATAGCTGACAGAGGTTCTCTGCTACAGCCTGGGGCCAGACGACACCATACAAGATGGAACTGGACATATCATAGCTGACAGAGGTTCTCTGCTACAGCCTGGGGCCAGATGACACCATACAAGATGGAACTGGACATATCATAGCTGACAGAGGTTCTCTGCTACAGCCTGGGGCCAAACGACACCATACAAGATGGAACTGGACATATCATAGCTGACAGACGTTCTCTGCTACAGCCTGGGACCAGATGCCAGACGTTCTCTGCTACAGCCTGGGGTCAGACGACACCATACAAGATGGAACTGGACATATCATAGCTGACAGACGTTCTCTGCTACAGCCTGGGGCCAGATGACACCATACAAGATGGAACTGGACATATCATAGCTGACAGAGGTTCTCTGCTACAGCCTGGGGCCAGATGACACCATACAAGATGGAACTGGACATATCATAGCTGACAGACGTTCTCTGCTACAGCCTGGGGCCAGATGACACCATACAAGATGGAACTGGACATATCATAGCTGACAGACGTTCTCTGCTACAGCCTGGGGCCAGACGACACCATACAAGATGGAACTGGACATATCATAGCTGACAGACGTTCTCTGCTACAGCCTGGGGCCAGACGACATCATACAAGATGGAACTGGACATATCATAGCTGACAGACGTTCTCTGCTACAGCCTGGGGCCAGACGACACCATACAAGATGGACCTGGACATATCATAGCTGACAGACGTTCTCTGCTACAGCCTGGGGCCAGATGACACCATACAAGATGGACCTGGACATATCATAGCTGACAGACGTTCTCTGCTACAGCCTGGGGCCAGACGGCACCATACAAGATGGAACTGGACATATCATAGCTGACAGACGTTCTCTGCTACAGCCTGGGGCCAGACGACACCATACAAGATGGACCTGGACATATCATAGCTGACAGACGTTCTCTGCTACAGCCTGGGGCCAGACGACACCATACAAGATGGACCTGGACATATCATAGCTGACAGACGTTCTCTGCTACAGCCTGGGGCCAGACGACACCATACAAGATGGAACTGGACATATCATAGCTGACAGACGTTCTCTGCTACAGCCTGGGGCCAGATGACACCATACAAGATGGAACTGGACATATCATAGCTGACAGACGTTCTCTGCTACAGCCTGGGGCCAGACGACACCATACAAGATGGAACTGGACATATCATAGCTGACAGACGTTCTCTGCTACAGCCTGGGGCCAGACGACACCATACAAGATGGACCTGGACATATCATAGCTGACAGACGTTCTCTGCTACAGCCTGGGGCCAGACGACACCATACAAGATGGACCTGGACATATCATAGCTGACAGACGTTCTCTGCTACAGCCTGGGGCCAGACGACACCATACAAGATGGACCTGGACATATCACAGCTGACAGAGGTTCTCTGCTACAGCCTGGGGCCAGATGGCACCATACAAGATGGAACTGGACATATCATAGCTGACAGAGGTTCTCTGCTACAGCCTGGGGCCAGACGACACCATACAAGATGGACCTGGACATATCATAGCTGACAGAGGTTCTCTGATTTCACTGAGAACAAAACACACAGCAGACCATGACTTATGGGCACCAGCTGTGTTGGAGGTGTTTGACCAATCAATCAATGCAGAAATGTGTTCGGCCAAATTGTGATTGGCACAGACAGCCAGGACAGAGGTAGAGCGCTAGTCATTACTCAAGTCTTCAGTCAGGGGAAGCTAGGGTTCCCCACACAGATCAGTGTTCACCCTCCCTACTTCAAAATACTGTAAATCACACTCATTAATAATCTTGTGTTGTCTATAACGAGGCTGCAATGCAAAGTGAAAGGGTTTTCCTGCCTTTTCCTTGCTGGCAGCAGCAGCCCCAGTGGCCGTTTCACCCCAGCGAAGGAATGGAGGAATGTGATATGGCCGAACTGAACTGTTCACTCTTGCTACCTCGAGGATATCCACTTCCCTAGCTGACGACACAGAGCTCACAGGAAAGCAGCAGATGCATTTCCAATGGTACCCTATCCACATGTATAGTGCACACGGTCCATAAGGCTCTGGTCAAAAGCAGTGGGGCAATTCCACGGTAACGGAATTACGCTTTGACTGTAATGGAATGTAATGTAATATATGCCAAACATAAACCACTGGTTTCAAAGTTTAACAAACCAAGAACTACACAAGGACTACTTTGAACAATTTCCAGAAAAACCTACAAAAACTAATTTAGAGGAAGAACTGTGCAGATGTAAACTGTGGTAACGGAATTACAGTAAAAACACTCAGGATTTTATGCGACCATGTTTTTCCAAACACTTTGTTAAATATCTGCTCCAAATTAAGATTCAAAGATGTCTGCAGAAAGAATGGGGTGTCAGCTAAAATCTATTTTGTTTATTGAGCTACAGTAAGTGAACTGGATTTAAACCCGGTAACGGAATTACAGTAACGGAATTACATCATGGCTCCCTGATCTGTACTACACAGAAATGCATAATTATGGATATGAATGATGTCATTCTCCTGTTTTACAAGCCTGCACATCACATCACAGCACAGTATAGCAGAGTATAGCAGAGTAGAGTAGAGTAGAGTAGAGTAGAGTAGAGTACAGCAGAGTACAGCAGAGCAGAGTAGAGTAGAGTAGAGTACAGTAGAGTTCAGTACAGTAGAGTAGGGTAGAGTAGAGTAGAGTAGAGTAGAGTACAGCACAGTAAAGTAGAGTATAGTTCAGCACAGCAGAGTACAGTACAATATACTCTACTCTATTGTACTGTACTCTACTGACTGTACTGTATTGTACTGTACTCTACTGACTGTACTGTATTGTATTGTACCGTGCTATGCAAACTTGTTAAACATGTTCAGATTTGGTCCAGTCCGGACCATCAGTGGACGTTAACATCAAGGCCAGGGTGGACTGACAAAATTTCAACTCCTTTTACTTTTTCAACGTCCATGGACGTCCGGTGTCGGTCGGTGCTCAGTGGGTGAGGATGCTGGTTACAGTAAATGGAAAGAGAGGGGGCTCATGGATAGGTGTAAGTAACAGCTGGGAGGGCAACATTAACTGGAGAGAGAAAGAAGAAGGCAGAGAGAGAGGGAGAGAGAGAGGGAGATAGCGAGAGAGAGCGAGACAGAGACAGAGACAGAGACAGAGAGAGAGAGAGAGAGAGAGAGAGAGAGAGAGAGAGACAGAGAGAGAGAGAGAGAGAGAGAGAGAGAGACAGAGACAGAGGGGTAGAGAGAGGTAGAGAGAGAGAGAGAGAGAGAGAGAGAGAGAGAGAGAGAGAGAGAGAGAGAGAGAGAGAGAGAGAGAGAGAGAGAGAGAGAGACAGAGGGGTAGAGAGAGGTAGAGAGGTAGAGAGAGAGAGAGAGAGAGAGAGAGAGAGAGAGAGAGATTTCCTAAACTAACAGAAGGTAAATATTTCTCCAAAACTAAATCTAAGTGTTGATAGTAGTTGCCAGGGTTCTTTAGGTCAACATTATTGTGCCTTGATGTATTTCTGCCTATCTTCATTTCCCAGAAATATAGACTCTTAGCTTTCATTTGACACCCAATTTAACATTTAACTTGACGTTGGTGCTCATGGGCCCTTTGAGATGGAAATGCCCAGTGCACTTTGCAGGGTATAGGGGTGCCATGTGGTGCTCACAGGGAAGCAGTGTTCCGGGTGCCGTGACGACTGTGGAATTCTAGAACGCAACGCTGTCTCCGACACCTGACACCTAAACAGAGACTGGAGCAGAGCCTCTTTAAGATTACACACACACACACACACACACACACACACACACACACACACACACACACACACACACACACACACACACACACACACACAGACACAGACACAGACACAGACACACACACACACACACACACACACACACACACACACAGACACACACACACACACACACACACACACACACACACACAGACAGACACACACACACACACACTGAGACAGACAGACAGACAGACAGACAGACAGACAGACAGACAGACACACACACACACACACACACAGACACACAGACACACACACACACAGACACACACAGACACACAGACACAGAAACCAGACACCACAAGTGCATCCTGGGACTGTCATGCCAAAAATAACTTGCTTGGGGCAGGCAGTGTTGAGTTGTGGTACAACAGCAGTAGACAGGGTCTGACAAGAAATCTTTCAGTGACTTCTCTATCCAGTCCACACAGTTAGCAGTGAGCTACTCAGAGTCATTGTTCCGAGCACAACTGTTCTGATGGGATGCTTGTATAATTGTATGTATGGTGCCATCAGAAAGTATTCACAACCCTTGACTTTTTCCACATTTTGTTGTCTTACAGCCTGAATTTAAATTGATTACATTGAGATTTTGTGTCACTGATCTACCCACAATACCCCATAATGTCAAAGTGGAATTATATTTGTAGAACATTTTATAAATTAATAAAAAAAATAAAAAAATGAAATGTCTTGAGTCAATAAGTATGTAACCCTTTTGTTACGGCAAGCGTAAATAAGTTCTGAAGTAAAAATGTGCTTAACAAGTCACATAATAAGTTGCATGGACTCACTCTGTGTGCAATAATAGTGTTTAACATGATTTTTAAATGTCTACGCCATCTCTGTACCCCACACATACAATTATCTGTAAGGTCCCTCAGTCGAGCAGTGAATTTCATGCGCAGATTCAACCACAAAGACCAGGGAGGTTTTCCAAAGAAGGGCTCCTATTGGTAGATGGGTAAAAAATAAAAATAATCAGACACTGTATATCCCTTGGAGCATGGTGAAGTTATTAATTACACTTTGGATGGTGTATCAATACACCCAGTCACTACAAAGATACAGGCGTCCTTCCTAACTAAGTTGCCAGAGAGGAAGGAAACCGCTCAGGGATTTCACCATGAGGCCAATGGTGACTTTAAAACAATTACTGAGTTTAATGGCTGTGATAGGAGAAAACTGAGGATGGATCAACAGCATTGTAGTTACTCCACAATACTAACCTAAATGACAGAGTGAAAAGAAGGAAGCCTGTACAGAATAAAAAATATTCCAAAATATGCATCCTGTTTGCAATTAGACACTTAAGTAATACTGCAAAAAATGTGGCAAAGAAATTATATGTTTGTCCTGAATACAAAGCATTATGTTTGGGGCAAATCCAACACAACACATCACTGAGTACCACTCTTCATATTTTCAAGCATGGTGGTGGCTGCATCATGTTATGGGTATGCTTGTCATCAGCAAGGGAGTTTTTTGGGGGGTAAAAATAAACAGAATAGAGCAA
>NC_059195.1:20358337-20365837 GCF_020615455.1 Coregonus clupeaformis
TCTGTTCTGTTCTGAGGCAGTAGGAGGCCTCTGGGAGAGAGGTGTGGCTGTTCTGTTCTGTTCTGAGGCAGTAGGAGGCCTCTGGGAGAGAGGTGTGGCTGTTCTGTTCTGTTCTGAGGCAGAAGGAGGCCTCTGGGAGAGAGGTGTGGCTGTTCTGTTCTGTACTGAGGCAGTAGGAGGCCTCTGGGAGAGGTGTGCACTCAGCATAGCAAGCATCACCTCGACACACACACTCACACTCCACGTTCACACAGACACACACAATCCCTCCCAGGCCAGCAGTAATTTGTGTTCATTACCTGTTGCTTTTACTGCGCCTGGTGGTGTAAAACATATTGACAAAATAGCAGGCTAGAAAATGTCATTTTCATTCAGCCCCCTGGCGGAGAGTGGGGAAAAGCACTCCATTTTGATTGATAAGTCTCTCATAGTAATAAATGTCACAGAAACAGGGGAGAAGCTATGCCGTAGGATCATCTTAAATTGTTGAGCATAATTTATCACAAGGACTGAGAGGGTTGTGGGATAGGTAGTCAGGGAGGGAGGGAGAAGGAGAAGAGGGAGGAGAGAGAGAGAAGAGGAAAGTGTGTGAGAGAGAGAGAGAGGGGGAGCGAGAGAGAGAGAAAGCGAGGGAGAGCGAGGGACAGAGAGAGAGATTGAGGGACGGAGAGAGAGAGAGAGAGAGAGAGAGAGAGAGAGAGAGAGAGATCGAAATAGAGAGAGAGGGAGGGAGAGTGAGAGAGAAAGTGAGAGAGATCGAGAGAGAGAGAGAGAGGGAGAGAGAGAGAGAGAGAGAGTGAGAGAGAGAAGGAAAGTGAGAGAGATCGAGAGAGAGAGAGAGAGAGAGAGAGAGAGGAGGAAAGTGAGAGAGCAATCGAGAGAGAGAGAGAGAGAGAGAGAGAGAGAGAGAGAGAGAGAGAGAGAGAGAGAGAGAGAGAGAGAGAGAGAGGAGGATGGAAGCTCACTACCTTATCATCATCAGCAGAAAATCCCCAGCACAAGCAGTTCCTTCCTCTGCCAACAACTTTGATCTTTTAATGCAGCCAGGCACACCAGCCAATTTGGAGCTCATGTGTGGAGGAGGAATGTGGTGTTCTGTGCTTGACGTGTCTTCCACGTCAAACGGATTACAATGACTAGGTTAAAGAAGCGGACTTGATAATGTAATACTTGGTACTATTTTATACTGAAATGACTGCCTCAAACAATATATTTCACTTCCAAAATAGTCCACCAGATAGCTAGCTGTCTACAAGCTGCTAACCAGCTCAAACTATACAGCTATTACAATGGAATACATATTCAAGCCTACTAAAATAAAACCAACTGTAATTCTTCTCTGGAAACCAGCATTCAAGCCGAGTTGCTGGAGTGAGACACTTCCTATTCCGTTCTGTTCCTCATTTGCACACACACACACACACACACACACACACACACACACACACACACACACACACACACACACACACACACACACAAGGCAATGCTTTTGAATTATGATATTAATAAAAAATACATTTCCCTCTGTCTGTTGTTCTCTTCCATCAGCGCTGAAAGGAACGTGGGACTGTTTACGACAAAACTCAGTGTTTTAAGCAGTTACCGCTACAGATAAATGTTGTGGAATGAGGTACGATGAGCCCAATCTTAGCCTGTATCAACTCCCCAACAAGCTTGTAAGAGATTCACGATTGGCCTCAGGGGACTTTTCACAGAGTGGGCTTTTATAAACGGTGTTGAGGCGCCGCTGCATCAGCAGGCGAGGCAGGCGGCGAGCGACTTCTGGAGCAATGGACCAATATCCTTCCAGTTTCAAGCCCAGGGGAGCTATCGTACTGGTCACGCCGCTGTTCAGAGCTCCCTCGGGGCTGGTGAACGAGGCACTGCAGCCTCTCAACGACATCGAACAAACAGGCAGGGCTGTGGGATGCCAGCCTTGCCAGGGGATGCCAGTGCAATGCCTCAATGACCTCGTATCCCTGCACATCGACTCGGTACTGGTACTCCCTGTACATAGCCATGATATTTTTTACTCATTATTGTTATTGGTTATTCACTGTGTATTTATTCCTCGTGTCACTATTTGTATTATTTGATTTGATTTATATCTGTCTTTATATCTTAATCTTTAACTCTGATTTATTGGAAAAGGATCCGTCAGGAAGCATTTCACTGTTAGTCTACACCTGTTGTTTACCAAGCATGTGACAAATAACGTTAGATTTGATTGATTTGATTTGCTGTGACCCAAATGGCACCCTATTCCCTATATAGTGTACTACTTTTGACCGGGGCCCAGAACCCTATGGTAGTGCACTATAAAGGGAGCAGGATGCCATTTGGGATGCAACCTAGCGCTACATGTGTGAAGGCCTGGCAGGAGCCCAGAGAAGCCGCTGGCTAGACGACACCAGCCTTGCCAACCTCAGCCTGCTGCTGTCCTGTCCAAAGCTACAGTCCTTCTGCCCCACTGGCTGCAGTCCTGCTCCCTCTGTCTAACAGACCCACTGGCTGCAGTCCTGCTCCCTCTGTCTAACAGACCCACTGGCTGCAGTCCTGCTCCCTCTGTCTAACAGACCCACTGGCTGCAGTCCTGCTCCCTCTGTCTAACAGACCCACTGGCTGCAGTCCTGCTCCCTCTGTCTAACAGACCCACTGGCTGCAGTCCTGCTCCCTCTGTCTAACAGACCCACTGGCTGCAGTCCTGCTCCCTCTCTCTAACAGACCTGCTGTGGAGAGGGTGTGAGAAGCAGAGATAGGTGACAGTCTGAACCTCTGCAGCTCCAACCACAATAAGCTCTCAGACTGAGATCAGACAGGAAATCAGAGAGAGAGAGAGAGAGAGAGAGAGAGAGAGAGAGAGAGAGAGAGAGAGAGAGAGAGACAGAGAGACAGAGAGAGAGAGAGAGAGAGAGAGAGAGAGAGAGAGAGAGAGAGAGAGAGAGAGAGAGAGAGAGAGAGAGAGAGAGAGAGAGAGAGTGTACTGTGCTGTTACAGACAGAGTAACTGACACTCTAGCTGCCATTAAACATCTGAGCCTATAACAAGCCCTATTCACTGATGGAGAACAAGCAGTTCTATTACCGTCCGAGCTGGCCGTCCAGAGACCATCATCCAGAGAAGGATTTATTTTGAGGATAATCCAGCTAATTTGTTCTCAGTTGACATAAACAATGATTAATCCAGTCCCAGGGAATGGTTGAGATGCTGAAAGGTCAAATCCTTATTAACTAGAGTGCTAAACTGCAGGCTGTTGGATTAGTAACTTGACATTGTTGTCCAAGATCTGAGAACAATAGGATGTAGCTACTGTCCGCACTGTAACATGACAGAGAGGAAGAGCACTGTGTGTGTGTGTGTGTGTGTGTGTGTGTGTGTGTGTGTGTGTGTGTGTGTGTGCGTGCGTGCGTGCGTGCGTGTGTGCGTGTGTGCGTGTGTGTGTGTGTGCGTGTGAAGTCTGTTCATGCCAACATCAACTGTGCTGAACTATAGGCTGTGAATTACCAATGTGTCATTGTGATGAAGACGTGAGAACAAACAGATTTTAAAAACTGAGAGAGCATTGTGAACACGCATGCCAAGATTACCCCCTGTCCTCATCAGACCATTTATGGAATTACTAAAGAGGGTTGGACAACATAATGGCACTGCTCCCAACTTAAACAACTTAAACATACTTCAAATCCTCCCAGAGGAACAGCCAATGTCACTTTATCCTCTATACTGTCAAGGCTCCCGGTTCAGGATAGAAAATCCTTGGAGTAATGTAAAGGAAATGTACAGGACGTGTAGAGGTACTGCACTGGGGAGAATTGTGGTTGTGACTATAGACAGACAACTCTAGTGCCCAAAAGCCAGTTTTAGCATGGGCAGAGCCATTGAGGACTTTCACCATTTTTAAGTAGTCAACTGGGTGGGACTTCCTATTGGTTAAGGAAGGATCACATGATTCCCTCCAGGTCATCAGGAGGGATCAGCCAATGAATTATACTTGTGCGCAAACATTCAATAACTGGAGGTGGCAGTAAATCGCCAACCTTGGCTTTATACCTGTTCCAACAACACACTCCAGGGGGCAGTATGCACACTTTTAGTATGTTTACCAACTCATAGAAGTAGTAGAAGAAGAAAAGTGACTAGTTCTCTCAGTCACACGCTCACACTCTGAAGGCTGCTTCATGCTGTTGCTCTCCTCTCCACCATCATGACTCACAGACGTACAGTAGGCGGAGTATCATCCTACAGTAGGCGGGGTATCATCGTACAGTAGGTGGGGTATCATCGTACAGTAGGCGGGGTATCATCCTACAGTAGGTGGGGTATCATCGTACAGTAGGTGGGGTATCATCGTACAGTAGGTGGGGTATCATCGTACAGTGGGTGGGGTATCATCGTACAGTAGGTGGGGTATCATCGTACAGTAGGTGGGGGTATCATCGTACAGTAGGTGGGGTATCATCGTACAGTAGGGTGGGGTATCATCGTACAGTAGATAGGGTATCATCGTACAGTGGGTGGGGGTATCATTGTACAGTAGGTGGGGTATCATCGTACAGTAGGTGGGGTATCATCGTACAGTAGGTGGGGTATCATCGTACAGTAGGTGGGGTATCATCGTACAGTAGGTGGGGTATCATCGTACAGTAGGCAGGGTATCATCGTACAGTAGGCGGGGTATCATCGTACAGTAGGTGGGGGTATCATCGTACAGTAGGTGGGGGTATCATCGTACAGTAGGTGGGGTATCATCGTACAATGGGTGGGGTATCATCGTACAGTAGGTAGGGTATCATCGTACAGTGGGTGGGGTATCATCGTACAGTAGGTGGGTATCATCGTACAGTAGGTGGGGTATCATCGTACAGTAGGAGGGGTATCATCGTACAGTAGGTGGGGTATCATCGTACAGTAGGTGGGGTATCATCGTACAGTAGGTGAGGTATCATCGTACAGTAGGTGGGGGTATCATCGTACAGTAGGTGGGGTATCATCGTACAGTAGGTGGGGTATCATCGTACAGTAGGTGGGGGTATCATCGTACAGTAGGTGGGGGTATCATCGTACAGTAGGTGGGGGTATCATCGTACAGTAGGTGGGGTATCATCGTACAGTAGGTGGGGTATCATCGTACAGTAGGTGGGGTATCATCGTACAGTAGGTGGGGTATCATCGTACAGTAGGTGGGGTATCATCGTACAGTAGGTGGGGTATCATCGTACAGTGGGTGGGGTATCATCGTACAGTAGGCGGACATCGTACAGTAGGTGGGTATCATCGTACAGTAGGTGGGGGTATCATCGTACAGTAGGTAGGGTATCATCGTACAGTAGGTGGGGTATCATCGTACAGTAGGTGGGGGTATCATCGTACAGTGGGTGGGGTATCATCGTACAGTAGGTGGGGTATCATCGTACAGTAGGTGGGGTATCATCGTACAGTGGGTGGGGTATCATCGTACAGTAGGCGGGGTATCATCGTACAGTAGGTGGGGGTATCATCGTACAGTGGGTGGGGGTATCATCGTACAGTAGGTGGGGGTATCATCGTACAGTAGGCGGGGTATCATCGTACAGTAGGTGGGGGTATCATCGTACAGTAGGTGGGGTATCATCGTACAGTAGGTGGGGTATCATCGTACAGTAGGTGGGGTATCATCGTACAGTAGGTGGGGGTATCATCGTACAGTAGGTGGGGTATCATCGTACAGTAGGTGGGGTATCATCGTACAGTAGGTGGGGTATCATCGTACAGTAGGTGGGGGTATCATCGTACAGTGGGTGGGGTATCATCGTACAGTAGGTGGGGGTATCATCGTACAGTAGGTGGGGGTATCATCGTACAGTAGGTAGGGGTATCATCGTACAGTTGGGTGGAGTATCATCGTACAGTAGGGTGGGTATCATCGTACAGTAGGTGGGGTATCATCGTACAGTAGGTGGGGGTATCATCGTACAGTAGGTGGGGTATCATCGTACAGTGGGTGGGGGTATCATCGTACAGTGGGTGGGGTATCATCGTACAGTAGGTGGGGTATCATCGTACAGTAGGTGGGGGTATCATCGTACAGTAGGTGGGGGTATCATCGTACAGTGGGTGGGGTATCATCGTACAGTGGGTGGGGTATCATCGTCCAGTGGGCGGGGTATCATCGTACAGTAGGCGGGGTATCATCGTACAGTAGGTGGGGGTATCATCGTACAGTAGGTGGGGTATCATCGTACAGTAGGTGGGGTATCATCGTACAGTAGGTGGGGGTATCATCGTACAGTAGGTGGGGTATCATCGTACAGTAGGCGGGGTATCATCGTACAGTAGGCGGGGGTATCATCGTACAGTAGGTGGGGGTATCATCGTACAGTAGGTGGGGTATCATCGTACAGTAGGTGGGGTATCATCGTACAGTAGGCGGGGTATCATCGTACAGTAGGTAGGGGTATCATCGTACAGTAGGTGGGGTATCATCGTACAGTAGGTGGGGTATCATCGTACAGTAGGTGGGGTATCATCGTACAGTAGGTGGGGGTATCATCGTACAGTAGGCGGGGTATCATCGTACAGTAGGTGGGGTATCATCGTACAGTAGGTGGGGGTATCATCGTACAGTAGGTGGGGTATCATCGTACAGTAGGTGGGGTATCATCGTACAGTAGGTGGGCTATCATCGTACAGTAGGTGGGCTATCATCGTACAGTAGGCGGGGTATCATCGTACAGTAGGTGGGGTATCATCGTACAGTAGGTGGGGTATCATAGTACAGTAGGTGGGGTATCATCGTACAGTGGGTGGGGTATCATCGTACAGTAGGTGGGGGTATCATCGTACAGTAGGTAGGGTATCATCGTACAGTAGGTGGGGTATCATCGTACAGTAGATTAGGTATTTCAATGTCAATCAAAGACACTTCCTCCAGCTGAAAATGTCTTCTGGATAAATGGAAACACACCATCCATCGGCAGCCAAACACACACACACACACACACACAGGACACTAGCAATAATAGACATGCACTGTATGTGCTTACCTGGTAGGAGAGAGACAGCAGCATCAATGACATCAACAGCACATAGAGAGAGAGAGAGAGAGAGAGAGAGAGAGAGAGAGAGAGAGAGAGAGAGAGAGAGAGAGAGAGAGAGAGAGAGAGAGAGAGAGAGAGAGAGAGAGAGAGAGAGAGAGAGAGAGAGAGAGAGAGAGAGAGAGAGAGAGAGAGAGAGAGAGAGAGAATCTTGTTAAGGTTTGCCACCGCTGCAAAAATATGGTGTGATAATTTTTTTTCACCACTGATGAAAGAAATCCTAGGGGAAACATTGCTAATTGTCCATCGTTACCGTATTTAAAACTAACGTCTGACAGCAATCATCTCTGAAACATACAGTATGTCATTGTTTTAAGATGGTCATACCATGGATCATTTAGCTATTTGATTTTGAATTGTAGGACCCCTTTAGGTATTAAAACATGTATATAAAAATGATTTGATAAAGTATTGAATTTGGCCT